>NC_077228.1:38140582-38379678 GCF_027887165.1 Monodelphis domestica | reverse complement strand
GTTGTGTGACCCTGGGCAGGTCACCTAATCCCAATTTCATAGCCATTGTCATTGTGCTCTTAGAATTTATATTATGACAGAAGGGAAGGGGGTGAAAATTAAAGGAAGAAGGGAAGGGGAAGGGAAGGGAAGGGAAGGGAAGGGAAGGGAAGGGAAGGGAAGGGAAGGGAAGGGAAGGGATGGGAAGGGAAGGGAAGGGAAGGGAAGGGAAGGGAAGGAAGGGAAGGACGAGATCTGTGAGCCCAATCCCTCTCTCCTCCCCCAGAAACTAAGGTGTTATATGTAAGAAGATTATACCCAATTGTGAGAGACAAATATTTGTGTTTGTTCTTGTTGTGCCATTGAAATAATTTGTAGAATTTAATCTGACAAGTGATTAAATAGACCTGGGGTGGCTGAACCCCCCCTAATAAGTTGAGGTTCTAGATAATTGCAGAGACCCAGAGACCACCAACTCCTTTAGGAAAGTGGAGAATATTGGGGAGGAATAAAATGTAGTCTGGTCCTGAGGGAATGGTTCCAGAAGGAATTTACAGTGGTACTTTGGGTAATACAGCTGGGAAAATCTGTCCTAGAAGTTTTCTTGAAGGAAAGAGAGGGGTTCTTCAAAAAAGTAGTCATTGCTGCACCGAGTACTTGGCTTGACACCTGCATACCTACAACTCCTGGTGTCTTTCTGACCCGATCACATCCATTCCTAGGGTTCTTCTGCACATCCAGATAAAAATACGGCTGGCAGCAGATTTAATTTTAAAAACGAGAGAAGTGTAGGTGGATCCAGCAGGCCCGCCATGGCACATCACAGCCCAGTTTCCCCTACAGATGCTTCATGCCTGTCTCTTGGCACCTGTTCCACCATGTGTGGCTGCATTTCCCTCAGAAGCCTCACGTGCACCTTCCTCTTCAACCTTCTGGGAGACTAGAAAGAAAAGAAAGGAAAACTCAGACCTTCTCTGAGAAGGATTATTTTGTCACCTGAGTTTTCTCTTTGGGTGACAGTGTGAGAAGAAGCTGGTTTTCATTTAAAAACTAAACCACCTATGGGAAATAGCATTGATATTAAGCCAAATCAGTCCCTCTGAAGTGAATTCACAATGTCTCCTTCTAACTCTGTGAGCTGGTTTAAGACAAGGTGTTAATGATGGTTGACCGTTCTTTTCTCTCCCAACTTGTTTATGGAAAATTCCTTTTGGCTATGGTAGGGAGAAGGGTGGGGTGGTAGAATGAGAGACAGAGAAAAAGAGGTGGGGAAGAGAGAGAGGAGAGAGAAAGAGACAGAGAGAGACAGAGAGAGAGCAGAGAGAGAGAGAGAGAGAGAGAGAGAGAGAGAAAGAAGAAGAGAAAGAAAGAAAGAAAGAAGAAAGAAAGAAGAAAGAAAGAAAGAAAGAAAGAGAAAGAAAGAAAGAAAAGAAAGAAAGAAAGAAAGGAAAGAAAGAAGAGAAGAGAAAGAAAGAAAGAGAGAAAGAAAGAGAGAGAGAAGAGAAGAAAGAGAGAAGAGAGAAAGAGAAAGAAAGAAGAAAGAAAGAAAGAAAGAAGAGAGAGAGAGAAGAGAGAAGAGAGAAAGAAAGAAAGAAAGAAAGAAAGAAAGAAAGAAAGAAAGAAAGAAAGAAAGAAAGAAAGAAAGAAAGAAAGAAAGAAAGAAAGAAAGAAAGAAAGAAAGAAAGAAAGAAAGAAAGAAAAAGAGATAGAGAAAGAAAGAAAAAGGGAGAGAGGGGGAGAGAGAGAGAGAGAGAGAGAGAGAGAGAGAGAGAGAGAGAGAGAGAGAGAGAGAATGGAATTTTTCAAAAGTAGCCAGTCAACAAACCTTTTTTAAGTCCCTACTATGTGTCAGATCTTGGTATAGCCAGCCAATGGGAACCAAGAAAGGCAAAAACAGTTCCTTCCCTAAAGGAGCTCACCATCTAAATGGCAAAGAGAAAATAACTAAGTACATGTACATGCTAATTTATTGGTATACCAATTCCATACTAAAATTCTAATTCCATACTAAGTACATATAAAATTCATACAGAATAAATGAAAGGTAATCTTGGAGGGAAGGTGCTAGCAGCAGGGAGGGAAAGACCTTTTACAGAAGGTGGAATGTATAACAAGTCTTAAGGGAAGTCAGAGAAATAAGAAGTGTTAGTGAAGAGAGATTTTTCCAGGTATTCTGCCAGTGCAAGATAGGGGGTTGGGAGAGATCAGTGCTATTTGCAAGGAACAGCCAGAAGACTAGTGTGACTAAATCATATTCAGAGTGGAGGGGAGAAGAATGTAAAAAAACTGCAAAGGTAAGAAGGCCCCAGTTTGGGGGGGCTTTAAATGCCAAACAAAGAATTTTACAGTTGATTTTGGAGGTAATAGGGAGCCACAAATTATTGTGCAAAGGGGTCACATGGTCAGACTTTCAAGTTAGGAAAAAATAATTTGGGGAGTTTTTCGCTCCAAAAGGATAGATTGATTAAAGGAAGGCTTGAGGCATAGATTAACCAGAAGGATTTTGTTGTACAGTTGAAGCAAAAGATGATACAAGTTAATACTTTAGGGTGGTTGCTATTGTGAGTGAAGAGAAGAGGATATATAAGAGAGATGTTGGAAGAGAGAAATTACAAGACTTGACAATAGCTTGGATATGTGGGGTGAATATGAGTTAGCAATCAAGAACAACTGAAGTGATGAGCTGGAGTGATGGGAGGATGGTGGCGTCCTTGGCAGAAATAGAAAAGTTAGGAAGAGGAGAGGGTTTAGGAGGAATGATGAGTTTTGTTTTGGATATGTTGTGACTATAGGACATCCATTTCAAGATGTTTAAAAGTCAAATGGTAATGCAGGTCTAGAAGTTAGGAGAGGATATGGAGATCTGGGAATTAAATGTAAAGAGATGATAATTTAGCCCATGGGAGCTTGAGGTAGAAAAGAAGAGATGCAGGAGAGAGGGATTGTTGGTTCAGTTGTTGTTTAGCTGTATCCAATGCTTTGTGACTCCATTTAGGGTTTTCATGGTAGTTATTGAAGTGGTTTGCCATTTCTGACTCCAGTTCATTTTACAGATGAAGAAACTGAGGTGAGGTAAACAGGGTTAAGTGACTTAACACACAGCTAGCTAGTGTCTGGGGTCAGATTTGAATTCAGGAAGATGAATTTTCCTGACTCCTGGGACAGCACTCTATCCACTGCACCAGTTAGCTGCCAGAGGCTAAAGATCCAGAGAAGAGGAATGGGAAGGATACAAGTATGGCGATATTACTTCTGATCCTCATTTCTGATCCCTTCCCCAGTTGATGGCCTACTACAGCCATCAACTTTTATTATTCCATCTCTGCCTCTTGAACTTTGACACCTTGAAGGAACCTTGACTCCTAACTTAGCTGATCCTGTCATACCTCAGTATTTTCCACAAGGAAGAGGATTTTTCCTTGATTTTTCCTGTGATTACCCTAATAATTAGCACCCATTTGCCCTCCTACATGGGATATTTGACACTGAAGACAACTGAAATGGTATTGATCAGAAGGAGCTGATCTCCCTCAGTTTTTGTATTTACAAGGGAAAAACTCACCATGGTGTGTGTAGCAATCATCAATCAGTAAATAAAAGATTTTTCAAAAATCCTTACTTTTCATCTTAGAATCAGTTCTATGTATTGGTTCTAAGGCAGAAGAATGGTAAAGGTTAGGCAATGGGCATTAAGAGACTTGCCCAGGTAGGAAGTGTCTGGGGTCAGATTTGACCTCTAGGACCTCTAGGACCTCTTGTCTCCAGGACTGGCTCTCTATACACTGAGCCACCTGGCTGCCCTCAAGTCAACAATTTTAAAGTCAAGCTCAATACATTTCACAATTTTGACTTTATTTTTGGCAAGCCTGTTGCCTCCCAATAGAATGTAAGCTCCTTGAAGTTAAAGACTACTTAATTTTTTACTTCGTATCCATAGTGCTTAGTACATTTCATAGCTGTCCCCTGACTGCCTATCAGGAACCTGAATTCTGAAAGAACAGAACTCATCCTAAATAAGAAATCACTTTCGATCATCTAGCAAATACAACAAATACACATTTAGAAAACATTCTTTCAGCTACGTAGGGTAAGGATAGGGAAGCCTTTGGGTCATGCCTTCTATTCCCCAAATACTCTTCTTTATTAGGTTATTCTTATTCCCAGAACAAATTTATGTGGTCACACAGAGGCATAGCTACTGACAATAAGAAATGCAAAGTCCTTTGGGAGGAACGTGCCTTCCCTTTTCAAATGTTTTCTTTTCTTTTTTATTTATGTACAGTTTATTTTCAGATTCTGATGTTCACACCCATGATATTTTTCAGATGGTATGAATCATTAAAGAATTCAGCAGACAGGAGGAATGATGACAATAATGATGATTAGTAATAATAACTCACCTTTATATAGGGCTTTATGGTTTATAGAATCTAAAACTGAAAGGAGCCTTATGTGTCAACTAGATAGAGAAGTATATTGGAGTAGTGGATCTTAAATAAGAAAGGCTAAAGACCTCCAGGAATTGATGCAGAGAGAAAGGAACAGAACCAGGAGAACATTGTACACAGAGACGGATACACTGTGGCACAATCGAACCTAATGGACTTCTCTACTAGCAGCAATGCAATGATCCAGGACAATTCTGAGGGACTTATGAGAAAGATGCTCTCCACATCCAGAGAAAGAACTGTGGGAGCAGAAACACACACAAAAAAAACTGCTTCATCACATGGTTTCATAGGGATATGATTGGGGATGTAGACTCTAAACAATCACCCTAGTGCAAATATTAATAATAATAATAAATAGGTCTTGATCAATGACACATGTAAAACCCAGTGGAATTGCTTATTGGCTATGGAAGGGGGTGGGAGGAGAGGAGGGAAAGAACATGAATCATGTAACCATGGAAAAATACTCTAAATTAATTAATTAATTAATTAAAATTTGATTTAAACAATAAGAAAGGCTAAGTCAGATGTGGGAGAGGCTGTTGGTCACAGTACAGAAGGAGGTGATTTTGGAGTCAGGATCTCAGTCCCATGCCCAGTTCTACTCCTTGTAGGACCTTGGAGAAGTCACATCCTCTCTGGTCCTCAGTTTCCATATCTATAAAATGAGGGAGGTGGACTAGGATTTAATTATTTGATAATATTCAGATACCTTTCCAGCTCTAAAGTCAGTCACCCTTTTTAGAGTTTATTTTTTATTTTTTTAGGGTTTATTTTTTCACCCATAAAATGATACCTACTATATGGATCTCACAGGCTGTTGTGAAGTTCAAATGAGTTTAAGGTAGGTTATTGTTGTTTGTCCTTCATTTTGGAAGAGGACTAATGACACCATGGGATGATATATTGACATGTGCATTGATTGGATTTAAGTGAGACAGAGTTGCAAAAGTCATCAGCCTCATTCCCTCTTCCAGAGTTATCACAAACCAATGGTAAGACAAAAGTCAGGCTGACTGGTGGTGGCCCAGGATGTATTTAATGACCCTGACATCTTTGATGTCTGACTAAGCTCTAAGCACTCCACAATGGTTGTTTTACCTGCTTTCGTGGCTTTTGGAACAAATTGTTCTCATCCACCCATTCTGCTGGGGTAAGTCATTAGGGTAGATACTTCTCTGAATCACCAATGATATTGTGGCCCATTGGTTACCCTCAATCTGGTTTAGCCCATCTGTCAAGATTATTTACCAGGATGTGGCTACTGCACATGCTACAGCTTCTTGGGGCCACCAATGAGAGTTGAATATAGGTGAACCCCAAAGGTGGATGGAATAGCCCTGAAAAGGGTTCAGCAAACCCTCACGCCAGAGTTGCTATTTCTCCTTGAACACCCATACAAATTTGAAAGCAGCTCTATGGATGGTATTGGTTAAACCAGCTTTTGTGGGAAACAGCTCTATTATATGTTTATTTTCCCTCTTGTTATCTCCTCCAGAATCCCATTTCTGATTCAGCCTCCTACCCCCTTGGCCTAGAGAAGAGCTTGACTCTTTGGCAGCTAGGTTGTATAAGGATAAGGGATAAGGGACAGGAAAAAATGAAAAGGTTGTCTCAAAGAGAGAGGGAGGAGAATTTAGCCATAAACCCTGGGAAAAGATTCTAGAAGAGGGAACTCTGCAGGAGGGAGTTTGGGGAGTTTACTGAGAAAAACTGTCACTCCTCTACTGTCTACTCTCTGAGCTGGAAGGGAGAATAGCTGCTCCATTAACTCTGGGAACTGACTAGTTTTGTGGAAAAACTAGGAGGTTTTCTTGGGACTAGAGGAATACCTGGGAGGAGATCCGTGTTCCCCTGAAGTGCTGTGAACAATCTGGCTGTGGACAATTTGATTGTGGCAATTTGTCTAAGGTAAACCAAAGGTTTTACATCAGGGACTTTGAGTTTTACCTAGGAAGTCAACCCCAGGCTTGGGGAGGGACTCCGTATGTCTGTGAGTCCTGTTTCCTCAGTCTTTTTAAAAAATTTTATTTAGTCAATTTAGAACATTATTCCTTGGTTACAAGAATTATATTATTTCCCTCCCCCCACCCTTCCCGCAACTGATGCGCAATTTCATTGGGTATTACATGTGTCCTGGATCAGAACCTATTTCCATGTTGTTGATGTTTGCATTAGGATGTTCATTTAGAGTCTACATCCCCAGTCATATTCCCTGGACCCATGTGATCAAGCAGTTGTTTTTCTTCTGTATTTCTACTCCCACAGTTTTTCCTCTGAATGTGGATAGTGTTTTTTCTCATAGATCGCTCCATCCTCAGTCTTTTAGAGACAATCTGGGATTGTCTCTAAATTTAATTTAGCAAGGTAGTCAGATGGTTTTGGGGTCTAGAAAGATCACGTAGCTGTTAAGGAGGGCTTGAGAAGACCAGAAGAGCATCCTCATGAGTGGAGCATAGAAAAAAGGGTGGAGATTGAACTTTTTAGAGACAGGAACTCTGTGGAGTTTATCTATCAGTTTCCATAACCTACCTAAGCTAAATAAACTTGTTTTCCTATAGTCTCAAGGGGTTTTGTGCTTCACTGGCCCTGGAAAGGTCCCAAGGTGTGTTTCTTCATCATCAATCCATCGAGGTCCTTCCCAATCAATATATCTCCTTTGGAAGGTAGATTTCTTTTTCAGTTTCCCATCTCCCACTAAAAATACAATGCTATAGGATTGTCTTATGCTGCCCCACCACCACCTTGTTGGTGAATTTGCCCCAGCAATGTGAACTCTTAATTATAGTTTTACATAGGGAATTCATTGATCAACTGTGAACCTTATAAGACACCCATAGAATAATCTTTGTGAATGTATACAAGGGAGGCATGAATAAGGACTGCAATCAGTGGTGTGCTTGGAAATGTTTAACTGTCTATTTGAGAAGAAATGTAAGCAGTACACAATTTTTAATTTAATCTTCATTATTAACATTGTCTGAATCCCTTTCTTAAGTCCAGAAAATCAACAAAATGATCAATAAAGACCTAATTTTTTAGCAATTGCTTATTTCTGAGGTTTAAATGCTTATACTGAAAATTTAACAATTAGCTCTAGAAAGCCGGTTTGAGCTGGCTCCAGCATATCTCTGACAATAACAATTATTAATGTCAGAAGTGCTGAAGCTTAGAATGGAAAGAGTCTAGGAGTAAATCTTGGGACTACAAAAGAGGAGAGGGGGAGTAAAAGGAATAAGTCCTGTGCTTAAGTAGAATAGAAAATGAAAGAGGATAAAAGACAAAGTAGAACTACTCAGTTCTTTATTTCACTTCTGTTTTCTCACTAAAGAGAATGTTCTTTGGAATGGAAAGGTCAGAACTGAAATAGCTAGTGAGGGATTAATGTCAAAGATGTGGAAAAAGATGAAAGATCACTTAGGCCCTTCGATGAATTTGAGCCATTTTGAGGTCCAAATGAATTCAACCCTTGGGTCCTGAAAGACTCTACCCCGATGTAACTGTTGAGTCACTTGTCAGGGATCTCTGAAAGACTGGGGAGAAATGAGGAGGTGCTGTAGCACTAGACACTGATAAGTGTCCCTATTTTCTCTCTTTCTTTTTTTTTAAACCCTTACCTTTCATCTTAGAATCAATATTGTATATTGGTTTCAAGGTAGAAGAGTGGTAAAGGATAGGCAATGGGGGTTAAGTGACTTGTCCAGGGTCACACAGTTGGAAGTGTCTTAGACTGGATTTGAACCCAGAATATCCTGTTTCTAGATCTGGCTCTCTATCCATTGAGACACCTAGTTGTCCCAATGTCTTTATTTTCAAAAAAGAGAAGAGAATCTGCAAAGTATAGGCCAGAAAGCCTGCTTATAATTCCTGATAAAATCTTGGAATATATTTTAAAAGGATGGTCAATGAACATAGGGAAAAGGAAGAAATCACAAAGGGCCAGCTGGAATTTATCAGGAGTGGACCATGACAGTTTAATCTCATGATCTTTTTTTGTGTGACAGACTGACAACGTGGTTTAGGTATTATGGGTAGAGCACTGCTTGAGAGTCAGAATGACACAGACCCATGTACTGCTTCTGACACCCACTGTCACTCCAGCAAATCATTCATCCTTTCATGGTCTCCAGGCTCTAAGAATGCAAATGGTAGAACAAATTCTGATCTGATAGTAGAGAGATTTCTTTATGCCAATGAAGTCTCAGGTCCATTCCCCAAAATAAAAACAAATAAATTCAATTGATAGATGAGGGGAATGTTATAGATACAATTTCCCTAGATTTTATCAAAGTATTTGATAAAGTACAAGGTGTTGTTAAAGCTATTAAAGGTTAAGGCAACACCAAGACTTCAGGGACACTCTGTATCTATCTCATTCTCTTCTTAGGAAAAAGGTAATTAGGTATGGAGTAGACAATAAATAGTAGTTAGTACAGTTAGATGGCTTCAAAACTGGTTGAATAGCCAAGCTCAAAAAATAGTCCTATTTGGTTCCCTGTCGATTTTGTCTTACGTAGAAATTCCTTGGACTGTACCATTACCATCTGACCTCAACATCCTGGTCCTCATCTGCTCAGCTCTTGGAAACCTGCTTTGGTTCCCTTCCCCCATTGCTTTCTGCAAGAAACTCACAGTCCACTTCCTTCCCTGAGTAGTTCTCCAGAACCTCTCTGGCTTCTCTCTGGCTATTGTGGCTTCTCCTTAACCTGGCAGCCCCTCAATCCCAAGTTCAAAGGTCTTTTTCCTAGGGGAACTGAATCAGTCTCCTAGTAATACTTCAGACTAGAAGTAGCTTCAGAAAAAAAGTAGCCATACTTTTTCTATCTCTTCTCCCCATCTTTAAATTGACCATTCACTAGAAAGGGTGTTACATTTGGATCGAGTCATGGGTTACATCCTTAGTAAATATGCAAATGACACAGAGATACAACTAATATATTGGGTGACAGAATCAGGGAACAAGACCTTTGTAGGCTAGAACATTTGACCCACTCTATTAAAATGAAATTAATAAGAATAAATATAAAGTTTTACTATGGAGTTGGGTGTGGTGACCCATATCTACAACCCCTACTGTTGGGAGAGCCTAAGATTGGTGGATTGCTTGAACTCAGGAGTTTTGAGACCTTCTAGGGCTAAATCTAATCAGATGTCTACACTAAAGCCAATACCCATGTGTCAAGTCCCTAGGAAGAGGGCCACCAGACTGCCTAAGGAGGGGCTAACCAGCCCAGATTGGACGTGGAAGAATCAAAATTTCTGGGTCAGAAGTGGGATTGGACCTACAAATTGCCAAGGTACTTCCAGATAAGGAGATCTCAACAAAAAAATTGCTATCCAAATTTTAAAAAATCAGCTTCACAAGTAAAAGATATGGAGATGTCCCTAGGCAACAGTTCATCCCCAAAAGAACTGAGAATGTTAGGGGACTGTGAGATCAGTTTGAATCAACAGTGTGATTTGATAGCCCACAAAGCTTATATTATCCTCATCTTATGCATTAAGATAGCCATACTGTCCGGTTAAAGGAGGAAATAGTACCACTCAATTCTGTGATCCTAGTAAGACCACAATTGCAGTTTTGTTTTCATTTCTGGTTACCACATTTTAGGATGGACACTAACAAACTGGAGACTAACCAGATGGTAACAGATCCTGAGATTAAGGGGAGAGGGTATGTGCTTTGAAAAATGTGAAGAGACTTAGCCTAGAACCAGAAAGATATTGGGGGACACTAAATAATTGTGTTTAAGTATTTGAAGAGCTATTATGATGACAGAATAATTAGACTTACTCTGTTTGGCACCCAAAGGGCAAGACTAGGTGCAATTAGCATCATCTCCAGGAGTACCAATCCCACTTCCCTATATCACTTCTTTATATGTCTGCCAGGGACCTAGAAGTTGCTCAATAAAGAATCACTGAATATAATTTATTTAAACTATTATTTTTATATCAACTATTTGCATTGGAATTCATGAAATCTATTTCTATTTAGAAGGACTTTTTTTTTTCATTTTACACATGAGGAAACTGAGGCCCAGAAAAGTAGAGGGACTTTTCCAAGATGATACATATGCTTGAAGAAATCACTGCTGGGCCACCATAGTGATACTGTGCCCATTCCTTGTTCTGTACCCAGGAATGCAGTTGGATGGGATTCAACCTTGGGAGAACTTACATCTAATAAGAGAGGTTGGGATCCCTGTTCTTATATTCTTTGACTCAGTAATCCCTCTTCCCCAGCAGACCATGGGATCGTTTTACTAATTAGCTCCTGTCTAGAGCCTCCCCCTATAAAGGGAAACTTTAAAAAGGTAGTCAAGGGGTCAACCAGGTGACTCAGTAGATTAAGAGCCAGGCCTGGAGTCAGGCCCTAAATCTCATTGGGTCTGAATTGAATGACAATTTGGAGAGAAGTCCTAGGCAACTACTCCAGGATTGTTGGAGAGGATGACCACCGACAAGAAGATTGTCTTCTTGTTCAAATTTGGACCCAGTTTTAAAAATGAATAATATGAAAATAGGGCTTGAGTGATTATATATATATATATACTATAAATATATATATATATATATACTATATATATATATATATATCTCCCAGTGAAATTGCTTGTCATCCCCAGGAGCAGGGAAGGAAGAGGGAAAGGAGACAATAAGAATCATGGGGAAAAAGTAAGGAAATAATTTTTTTTTTTTAAATCTGGACCTAGTCACTTCCTAACAGGGCAAGTCACCTAACCTAACTCAATGATTGGCTCTTACCACTCTTCTGCCTTGGAACCAATACTAAGACAGAAGGTAAGGGTTTTTTAGAAAGGGCATTCAATGTGTAATAGGTATCAGGTGTGGAACAAGAATTATTTAACCTAAAAGGCTCACAAACACATCAACCGATGAAGATTAGTTAACTGACTTTATCTGTTGTTATATTCTGTTAAAAGACATACTTAAACTTGATCAGCACATAAAATAGGTTTGTAGGGCTGCTAATGAAGCATTTTACTTTTTTATTCTGGCTCTTCAATTTCCAAAGAACACATGTTACTTGCATGTTGAAAAAAGTGGCCACGCTTGGGCCAATCTTCTTGCCTGTGGTGATCCTCTCCAATAATCCTAGAGTAGTTGCCTACAGTTCTTCCCTAAATTGTCATTCAACTCAGACCCAATAAGAGTCATCCTCCAGATTTCTCTAACTCACAAGGTAATTCTGGTTGCATCCATCTCAGGATGGGCACTTCTTTCACTTTAGACGTGGAAGGAATAAACAGGAAAGAGAAAACTCAAACCCAGACAGACATAAGTTTAATGAAGCAAATTATGTGCTTTCTCTGCCATGTGTCCACAGTGGCACAAAAACCAACATAGGGAAATGAGGCTGGTAGCTTGAAAAAAATCCTGTGCAATTTGAATCTGGAAAGGAAGAGAAGTGAGCCACTCCCATTTCAAAATACATCCAGTCATTAGCTCTTCTGTCCCAGCAGAAAACAAGAAGACTTGGGGGCAGCTGGGTAGCTCAGTGGATTGAGAGCCAGGCCTAGAGACAGGAGGTCCTAGGTTCAGATCTGGACTCAGACACTTCCCGGCTGTGTGACCCTGGGCAAGTCACTTGACCCCCATTGCCTAGCCCTTACCACTCTTTTGCCTTGGAGCCAATATACAGTATTGACTCCAAGACAGAAGGTAAGGATTTAAAAAAAATAAAGAAAAGAAAACAAGAAGACTTATCATCATCTCCAAGCAGAAAGTCTAAACCAATGGATGAGTGGCACACAGTTGAAAGATGCTATTCCAGAGCTTTACTTGGTCACATAGAATCAGGAATAGTTACTATGAGTATGTTCATAGGGATGGCACCACCATACTGGCAAAGGCAAATCATCTGACTTCCAATGCAATGCTTAATTTTTCTTCAGTTGCTTTATTTCTTGGTAGATTCCACCCAACAAAATGGTAAATTCATGAGGGTTAGGGTTAGTAGATAGAAAGCCAGGGACGTGTCTTCAGCATCTGCCAGGGTCCCTCAGTCTCTGACATAGGGTATGAGGAAGGGCTTAGAAAGAGCTATCAAATTCATAGCTGTAATGGACTTAGAGATCCAGTTCGAATGGCTCAACCCTTTGGTATGTTTTGGACCTAATTTCTGGACAGCTTACAATTTAACAAAGGACCCAAGATTTTCCTAGGGATATTCATAACACCAAGGAAAACAAGCACACACATGGGAAAAGTCATCTGGAAAAAGAGACCTGTGGAGTGGCATGAACGGACTTCAAAGGCAAAGCAGTTTTATCTGGTATTTCTGCTCACCTTCCTTTAACATTGTTCTTTCACTACAGTATAATGGCTCATTTTATTATTTTCCTCAGTAATATTTGATTATACTTTTCTCCCAATTAAACATCGAAATGATTTTTAATATTTTTTCTGACAATTTGCAATCCAAATTCTCTCCTTTCCTCTTTTCTCCCTCTCCCTGAAATGGCAAATAATCTGATATAGGTTATAGAGGTGGTATCATGCAATACATATTTCCATATTCATCATGTGAAAGAAGACATATCACATGCAAAAGAAAACGAAGGAAATAAAATGAAAAATGGTATGCTTTGGTTTGCATTTGGACTCCATTGGTTCCTTCTATGATGGGGGATATCCACCATATGCCAATGGATTTTTCCTCATGAGTCCCTTAGTCGTCTTGGTTCCTTGCATTGTTGATGATATTTATCATTCTACAGCCTACAATATTGCTGTTGATGTGCCATGTTCTCCTGGTTCTGCTCATTTCACCTGCATCAGTTCATATAAGTCTTTCCAGGCTTTCCTGTTTATGGCATGATAGTTTTCCATTACAACCATATACCACAACATGTTCAGCCATTCCCCAATTGATGGACATTCTCTCGGTTTCCAATTCTTTGCCACCTCAAAAAGAGTTGCTATAAATATTTTTGTAAAAATAGGCCCTTTCCCCCTTTCTTTAATCTCTTTGGGATATAGACCTAGTAGTGGTATTGCTGGGTCAAAGAGAATGCAGTTTTATAGATCTTTGAGCCTGGTTCCAAATTGCCCTCCATTTTATTTTTCACAAATGTTTTTCCAATGGAAAAAAACCTCTATATTCTCTCCCTCCCACCTTCTTTACCTCTAGGTGTGCATAGCCCAAGTCCATTTTTATTTGAGCTAGGTCCAAAAAGATGCTTCATTTCACCACCTGAGTTGATCACTTCTCTGTCAAGAGGTGGGTAGTGTGTCTTCTCATCAGTCCTTTGGAACTGAAGCTGATTATAGCAATGAGGAGAGGCTGATCAGAGATCTGAGGTCTTTCCAAGTTATTTGTCTTCTCAGCGTTATTCTATAAAGTGTTCTCCTGGTATTTACCCATTTCCCAGGTTTCTCTGAAACCATCTTCTTCATTATTCCATATAGTATTCCATTACATTTATATGCCAAAATCTATTTTGCTGCCCCCAATTGATGGGCACTGCTTCCATTTCCAAATCTTTTCTGTGATGGGCTATGTTTGAACACCAGACCACAGTGTCAACTCTCCTGGCTTTGATAATGCTGCCCTTAGATGAGGTGTGAGACAGGAGCCCTCCTTGAATGGATTGATGTCTGCTAATTCCTTCATATTCCTCCCATCCCCCCCAAAAGAATCAATTGTATCAGGTGACAATCCTTTTAAAAAAATTCTCAAGTAGTCCTAATCACTTATCAAGTGTTGGTTAAATGACCCATCTGTCTGGAAAGAAAAACATGGAAGAAAAGGGGAATAACGTGACATTTATTAACTAATGTAGTATAGGACATCTCAAAAGTCTTAGTGTACTTGTAAGCTTAATTGGGGGGAAGCAGTGGCAGGGTGGACAACTAGGTGGTTTAGTAGATAGAAAGCCAGTCCCACAGACAGAAGGTACTGGGTTCTAATCTAGCCTCAGACACTTCTGAGGTGTATGACCCTGGGTAAAGCACTTCACCCCAATTACCTCACCCTTACTGATCCCTGCCTTAGAACCTACATTTAATATCAATTCTAAGACAGAAGGGTAGGGTCTTAAAAAAAAAAAAAGCTTATTTGCCAGACCTAAAAACTGAAACAGAACTTTTGACTCTTCCTAATTTGATATGCCACTACAGTCATCTTCAGAGTGTCGTGTCCTCATTAGTACCATGGGCAGCTGCTGCTGCCTTCCTGTTCCTCCAGATCATCTGGTGTGTGCTTCACTCCTTGGGGTAATATGTCTCTGGCTGTCCTATCTGTGAGTGATAAGAGTGTGATGTGGAGGGGAGATATCACAATGGTATTTCTAGGGGGTGGTAAAATATAGCTATGGTTTCCCCGGGGGGATGAAGAGGGTACGATAAGATTTAGTATCACTGATCAGTTTCCTCATCTGTAAAAATGGGGATAATAACAGCAATGACTTTACTAGGTTGTTCTGAGGATCCAACAAGATAAATATGTAAAGTACTTTGCAAACCTTAAAAAACATATAAATGTTAGCTGCTGTAGGTGGTAGTAATAATATTAAAGAGACAGCAATATTAAAAATTAATCTATTAATTTTTTAATACTTATATATATAATTAATTTAGCTAATTAATTAAAATATATGGAATCTAGAGAGACTTAAGTTTAAGTCCTACCATGGACACTTACTTAATAACGGTGACATTCCTGATCACCCAACCTCTCAGATCTTTTGTTTCTTTATCTGCTTAATCACAATACCTGTAGTGTCTCCTTTTTCCCTTCAAAGAGATATTTTTTTAGGGGGCAGCTGGGTAGCTCAGTGGATTGAGAGCCAGTCCTAGAGACGGGAGGTCCTAGGTTCAAATCTGGCCTCAGACACTTCCCAGCGGTGTGACCCTGGGCAAGTCACTTGACCCCCATTGCCTAGCCCTTACCACTCTTCTGCCTTGGAGCCAATACACAGTATTGACTCCAAGATGGAAGGTAAGGGTTTAAAAAAAAAAAAGAGATATTTTTTAACCCTTGCCTTCTGTCTGTTTTTTTTAGCCCTTACCTTCAGTCTTGGAGACAATTGTCTCCAAGGCAGAAGAGTGGTAAGGGCTAGGCAATGGGGGTCAAGTGACTTGCCCAGGGTCACACAGCTGGGAAGTGTCTGAGGCCAGATTTGAACCTAGGACCTCCCATCTCTAGACCTGGCTCTCAATCCACTGAGCTATGCAGCTGCCCCCTCCTCCCTTGCCTTCTGTCTTAATAATTGTTTCTAAGGCAGAAGAATAGTAATGGCTAGGCAATGGGAGGTAAGTGACTTGCTCAGGATCACATCCCTAGAAGGTGTCTAAGGTCAAATTTGAACTCAGATCTTCCTGACTCTACGCTCAGAGTTCTAGGAACTGTGCCACCTAGCTTTCTCAGAAGCCACATTATTTTAAACCATAAAACATTTAGTCAAATATTTTTGCAAATAAAATGTCCAAAAAAAAAAGATCCCTGTTTACATATGAAATATACTGCCTCACAAGTTATCATAGGCTGTGTAAGGGGAGGTAACAGATGTGATCAAGGAACATACATGAATGGTACACACACTAGGAATTCATATAGTCAGGGCAAAGCAATGATATATTATTCTCTTGTGATATTATTATTTCATTTTCTCCCCAGTGTCATATTTCTTTCCTCTCCTGGGCATATTATGGATGTTGGGCTTATTTTCTTAGTACTGGGTGTTATATCTCCACTAGGATGTTATATTATTTGTTTTCTAAATGAACCGCTCTCTCTGTATCCATTTATTGGTGCCCTGCTCCCAGATTCCCTTGAGAGGCTTCTAGCCTTTCCTGGAGAAATGCAAGCTAACTTTTTTTCCAACATAGTCAATAGGGATATGAGTATCTGGTTAAGGATAGTCAAGAAAAGCCACAAGAATCTCCCCAGGTGAAGATTAAGCCTGACTAAAGGCAGAGATTTGTAGTCTGTGGCTCCAGAAACTATTTGATTTAGGGTTAGAAAATTCATTATAACTACCAACTAAGTTTCTGTGTCCTCAAATTTGTGGGAGTTTGTGCCCTGCCCCCTCCACTAAAACAAAACAGAACTCCCAAAGCTATGTAGAGCCTGAGGTGAGACCTATTTTACTTTCTCAAATCCTCTTCGAAGGGTATATAAATAAAGTTGAATGAAAATAAATAGTAAAATAAAAATAAGTATGGTCATCCCTGGATGGAAACTCCTACTACTTTATAACACATATATGCACACCCCACCAACTCTGCGATCTATAGTTCAAGGAACTAGATCTGATTTCACTGGAACTTCCAGATAAGAAATCTCGTTTACCAAAGCACATCAGCACCTGCTCAGGATTACATAGCCTTAGAGATTGAAAGAATTGTCTGGGACACTCAGAAGTTAAGTGCCACCTAAGGGCCCAGGCCAGATTTGAACTCAGATGTTTCTGACCAAAAGATCAGCCCTCATTCCATGACTTCATATTGCCTCTCTACAGAGATAAAAGATAGAGAGGGAGAGAGATCCAGGAAGAGAAAGAGAAGGAGAGAGAGAGAGAGAGAGAGAAAGAGCAGATAGAGAGAGAGAGAGGGAGAGAGAGAGAGAAAGGGGGAGAGAGAGAGAGAGAGAGAGAGAGAGAGAGAGAGAGAGAGAGAGAGAGAGAGAGAGAGAGAGAGGGAGAGAGAGAATCAGAGGGAGGGAAACAGACAGAGGAAGAGCAAGAAAGAGGGGAGAGAGAGAGGGAGAGACAGAGACAGAGAAAGACAGACAGAGAGAGAGAGAGAGAGAGAGAGAGAGAGAGAGACAGAGAGAGACAGAGAGAGAGAGAGAGACAGAGAGAGAGAGAGAGAGAGAAGGAGAGAGAGAGAAAGAGGGAGAGAAAGAGGGAGAGAGAGAATCAGAGGGAGGGAAACAGACAGGAAGAGCAAGAAAGAGGGGAGAGAGAGAGAGGGAGAGACAGAGACAGAGAAAGACAGAGAGAGAGAGAGAGAGAGAGAGAGAGAGAGAGAGAGAGAGAGAGAGAGAGAGAGAGAGAGAGAGAGAGAGAGATCTACATATCTGCTTGGCCATGACAACAAAACCCTATTGTTTCTTTGTTCAGCTCTGGCTATCACAGAAAACTTGCTGGGGTCTCCCTCCATTATTATGAACATAACTATGCGAATGTGTCAGCTTTAAATGGCACAAGACTTTTGGGACATCCTGTATATTTGGTGGTTTATTTTCCTAGGGTAAATAAGAGATTATTCTGACTTTTGCAAGTCACCAAATGTCAAAACCTTGAGATTACTTACCCCTCTAGGGTAGATATTATTCCTTAGTGTCACAGAATTTAACTTACCATCCCTTTTCATCAGAACAGTGAGGAAATCAATAAATAGGCTTGGAGAGGGAATTTGTCCAAGGTCACTCAGTTCATGAGTGGAAGAGTTGGAATTAGAATCTAGACCTTGAACTCTAGTCTTGTCTTCTGGCCACTGGACAGGTCTAATGATGGCACTAGGGAAGCATGACTTCAAAGCCTGTCACTACTACAATGAGTTGGCACTAGTTGAGGCACAAGAGTGGAAGCTCTATTCTCAACCCTACAGACCATTAGGAAGAGCCTTAAATTATGGGGTGACAGCAGATAAAAAATAGCCTGCTATTGCCTTCTCTATTGTTCTCACCCCCATTCTAGACCCCATCTTCAATGCTCTTATCAGCAGCTCTCTTGATGTTACCATGTATCTGTTTGTTATTCAATTGTGCCTGACTCCTTTAAACCCTATTTAGGGTTTCTTGGCAAAGACAATGGATCTGCCATTTCCTTCCTCTGGCTCATTTTCCAGGTGAGGTAACCGAGGCAAACAGGGTTAAGTGACTTGCCCAAAGTCTCAAACCTACGATGTATCTGAGGTCAGATTTGAACTCAGGACGATAAGTCTTCCTGGCTCCAGGCCATGTACTCCATGCACCATGCCACCTAACTGCCATAAGATAATGGTAACCCAGGCAATTCTGGAGATAGTATTGCAGTGCTGGTAGCTTGCACTACTACCATTACTACTGCTATTAAGATTGATTATACTTCTAATTATTGTGTAATCATAATTATTATTAGGGCAAATATAATCTCACTGATCCTCACCACAGCCTTGGGAGGCAAGTGCTGTTATTATTATTCCCATTTTACAGGTGGGCAATCAAGGCACTAGAACAGGGAAAGGCCAGGAGAAACTGCCATTACAGTAGTCCTTCTCCTATTCCCAGGGCAAAAATGGCTTCCTCCAGCCAAGCCCATAACTTTTGCCTCTTTTCGCGGCAGGAGAAAGCTTCCCCACTAGAAAGGTCGCTATGCATGTGTATATGCAATGGCTTTGACACAACTAGAAGGAATCTACACATGAGATAAATGAGGCTGATCTGGGAGATGCCACAGGGATGGATGCTATTCAGTGTGTGAGAGAGGCTGCCATTGGGAAGGAGTGAGCTCAGCTAGCTGGCATTAAAAACCAGAGACACGAGGATTATATCCTAGGCAAATATCTGACCTGTTTCCATCAGTTGATGGACATTAGAATCACTGAGGCAAAGTGGTGTATTGTGCTTTAGGGCTGCCCCCACCTCTTCGAGGATGCTCATGCTTTATGGTTTAACCTGGTTTAATTTCCATAAAAAGTTTTGAGAGGGAGGGAAGAAAAGGAATCTATTTTGAGCATGATTTTTTGGACTCTTCATCCACCCAGAAGGACTCAAGTCCTACTGAGCCCTCCTTTGTTTTTATTTTATTTTAAACCCTTCCCTTCCATCTTGGAGTCAATTGGCTCCAAGGCAGAAGAGTGGTAAGGGCTAGGCAATGGGGGTTAAGTGACTTGCCCAGGGTCACACAGCTGGGAAGTGTCTGAGGCTAGATTTGAACCCAGGACCTCCCATCTCTAGGCCTGACTCTCAATCCACTGAGCTACCCAGCTTCCCTCACTCCTTTGTTTTAGATACTGTTCTAAGCACTGGAAATACAAATAGAAAAAAAATAGCCAGTGTCTGCCTTCAAGGAGCTTATAATCTAATGAGGAGATTGGGAGATAATACACAAAAGAAAGCTGAAAAGTGGAGTAGGGAGGGGAAAGTCCTTGGAAGAGGGGGCACGGTGGAGAAATCAGAAGCCCCAGAGTAGTGCAGCCTGAGGAGAAATGAAATATTCTTAGCCGAACTCCTGCCTTTGGTGGCAGGTTTGGACTTCATGGCTCTACCCTTCAATCAAAGAGGGGACAAAGATTCAAATTCAGGTCTTCCTGTCTCTTGATCCAAAATCCTATTTTATTATGTTTCAAATGAAGGCTGGATAGTCACTGAAAAGAAAATTCCTGTTCATTTGAGTTGGACCAGTTGTCCTCTGAGGTTGCTTCTAATTCTGAGCCTGTGTAACCCTATGACTAGATCTCAAAGGTTCCATCCGGCTGTAACGTCCCCTCCGACTGTGCCTTCTCTGGACACTCTCCCAGGCTGCAGAAACTTGGGCTCCAGGCTTGCTAGCTGGCTTCTCCCCCACCTCTCTTGTCCCCATCTCCCCACATTCCCAAGCCATATTACTTTCATTACTCACACGCCTTATCCTTGGATTATTTTTAGTGTCCTTTCTTTTAAGAAATTAAATCAGGGGAGCTTAATGAGCATCATTTTTTTTTAAAGAAAAATTCACAGTAAGTGCTGCAGAAAGCTGTGGCACTGGCTGCCGTGGTCCTCAAAACCAGCCATTTCCTTCTGTGATACAATAGTTTATTTTTGGCCAGCAGCCCCCACACCGCATCTCACAAATGCTGCTCCAAAGTTCATCATGCATTAAAAAGAAAAGGAAGACTTTTTTTTCCTTCTCACAGAGGAGTGTTCAAAAGAAAGAGAGCTTGGTGGCTCAGAGGGAGGCTAGGAGAGAGTTCCAGAGAGAAGGCTTGCCAGGGCTAACTGCTTACAGTGCCTTCAGGCTGCCAGTTTTTCTCTTTGCTCCTAATCAGCAATCCAGAGTAGGAAACAATCAGGGTGAGACATCAGATCAGCTTGCTCATCATTACTGGAAACATATAGTTAATTTAATTTATATAGTATGCATTAAAATATTTATATGTGAAATATGTATTATATATTTAAGGATAATTTAATTTAGGCTAGAGATCAGAGCTGTAGGCATGGGGAATTAAAGGTTTTAGCCACAAACTTTTCATCATCAGTTGGGGTGGCAGGATCAGACTGGATTAAAGTGGACATTAAGAGGGGCAGCTGGGTGGCTCAGTGTATTGAGAGTCAGATCTAGAAAAGGGAGGTCCTAGGTTCAAATCTGGCCTCAGCCACTTCCTAACTGTTTGACCCTGGGCAAGTCACTTAACCCCATTGCCTAGTCCTTCTTCTGACTCAGCACCAATACATAGTATTGATTCTATAACAGAAGGCAAAGGATTTTAAAAAAAAAATTGACATCAAGAAAAGATAGCTAATAAACCTGAAGTTCTAAAATATAAAATTATCCTTGAGTTGTTTCAGTTGTTTCTGACTCTTTGCAACCCCTTTTGGGGAGTTTCTTAGAAAAGATATTGGAGCAGTTTGCCATTTCCTTCTCCAGCTCATTTTACAGATGAGGAAACTGAGGTAAACAAGGTTAAGTGACTCCCCCAGGGTCACACCAGTAAACTGAGGCAAACAAGGTTAAGTGACTCCCCCAGGGTCACACCAGTAAACTGAGGCAAACAAGGTTAAGTGACTCCCCCAGGGTCACACAAGTGAACTGAGGCAAACAAGGTTAGAGGGTCACACAAGTAAACTGAGGCAAACAAGGTTAAGTGACTCCCCCAGGGTCACACAAATAGCATCTGAGGCCAGATTTGAACCCATGAAGATGAGTCTTCCTGACTCTATACCTGACACTCTATCCACGGAGGCACCTAGCTGCCCCTCAAAGTTACAAGGAATACCTACCAGTGCCTAGGCTAACCAAGGAGTAGCGGTTCTCATTCTAGCTGTCAAAATGTTCGGCAAACCCTCCTGGGATTATGGTAGAACCATCATCTGATAATACTAATCCAGAAACGTCCCAAAGTCTACTGATTAATCTCCTTGGTAGGGCGCTTGTGTTCACCAGTCCTGACCCTGTGGATTTGGCAATGAATACTCATAAGGCCAAAGTTTCCAGCTCGTACTGCTTGACTGCTTGTGAGCATGCAAAGTCTCCACAGCCAGACGCCATAACTAGGCTGGGGATTATGGGGAGTGGATGTAGCTGCCATGGCCCAGAAAGGGCTCTTGCATTAGGGATGGTTCTAGGAGCCTAATCAGCCTGTCTAAAGTATGGTGTATTTCCTTAAGAATTTTGCTTTAGGTCTGAGCTTCTCTTCCGTGTTCACCTCTGGGCTCCAGACCTTGGTCGAATGCCTTTCCTTCTCATCTCTCTTCTTTGGAAACCCTGGATCCATTCCAGAGTCAACTCAGAGAGCTTCCATACTGGAGTACTATCTCAGAGAGACATAAACTGATGGGCAAATGGCACTCATTGAGGGAAGACCTGCAATGGGCCCCTTCTAATCTTTTTTTAACCTTTACACTCTGTCTTAGAATCCATACGAAGTAGAATCAATACTGGGTATTGGCTCCAAGGCAGTAGAGCGGAAAAGGTTAGGCAGTAGTTAAGTGACTTGCCCAGGGTCATACAACTAGGGAATGTCTGAAGCCAGATTTGAACCCAGGATCTTCCATCTCTAGACCTGGCTCTCCATCCACTGAGCTCCCTAGCTGCCCTCAGGCATCACTTATTTCAAATCTTGCTAAAAATGTAGAATCTCTGACTTGGAGAGAATATGTCAGTGGCCATGAAATTGACGTTGAAACTCCCTGCTCCTCCATCTTTCTTCAAGACTGCTTATGGTCCTCCAATCTTGGGGAGTTCCCCATCTACCAAGGTAACCCATTCTATTCTTGGGCAGTTCTCATTGGCAGGATGGGTTTATTTTTGGTTTTGTTTTACCCTTTACATAAGAGCTGAAATATCCCCTGTATCCTCGACCCATTTCTTCTAGCTTTACCCTCCATCACCAAGCAGTGTAAGCTAATCAACATAGCCAATTAGAACAATCATTTAGTATTAGATTTTGACATTTCTAGGTCACACCGCTGTTTGGGAGCAGGCACTATCCCTTTAGACAAAATTCCAGGCCCCTCTTCATCTGAGCTGGTGAAGCTTCTTGCTTCTCCCAGCAGGCTTCCCTTGCCCCTGCCCCATGCCCTTCCTTCTCCTCCCACCCCCTGTAACACCCCACAACAATCTGCCCCCTTCTTTCAGGTCAAGCCCTGTGTAATCTCAACTTGCCATGTCAGATTTCCAGCTCCGAACAATTTCCCCCCCCCCCACACATATAAGCAAAGTGGTAGGATTCCAACATGGGAAATTAAAATAACATTTCAAGGACTCTTGGTAAAACTTCTGGCTTTCTAATGACCCTTTTATTAATCTACGGATGCATTATTACATAAAGCCAACTTCCTGGGGCAGAGTTTTTAGCAGCTGCCCAGTTCCTATTCCTGGCATTTTTTGCGAAGGGTATTTTGGGTCTTTTGAAAGTTTCTATTGGAAAAACTATAATTAAGAGCCCCAACTTGCTAATTTACATCATATCTGTGTGCCTTTCCTCTAGCCAAATTAATATATGTTGCAGCCTCATTAGAAAACAAAGCTGTTCTGAGTTAAGGGATATTTTAAGGAAAAGTGAATGTTTAATCTGCTGTAAAAAAAATTTTTTTTTACTAGGCTGTGTTAGTTTGTTTAAATATTTCCCTGAAGGGGTACATAATTTAGAACTTTGGAATCACTGTTTTGCAATTTAGGTTGCTTGTTAACACAACTTACTTTTTCCCCTTAAGGGAGACTCGCAAGTTAGTGATATTTTTCACCAAAGATTCCTCTTATGACAGTTGAACAATTAGGATCTTCTGAGAGGCAGAGACCTGGAATGCTCTAAGATATAAAGAACCAGCCAAAGAGAACAAATGAGATGATGGACACAAAGCATTTTCCCTTCCAATTTTTGGTGATTTGGGGTTTTTTGGAGGGGTGGGGATGGGTCAGTAGTTTGTTTTTACCAAATAGATGAATGAAAAAGTATTTATGTGTTTATTGTATTTCAAACACTGAGCTGAGCACTAGTGGTACAAATACAAAAATTAAGACATTCCCTGTCCTCAAGGAGCTTACATTCTTTTTCCTTCCATCTTACAATCAATTCTGTGTATTGGTTCCAAGATTTTTTAGGTATGGGTTGGATAATGGGGGTTAAGTAACTTGCCCAAGGGTCACACAGCTGGGAACTGTCTGAGGCTAGATTTGAACCCAGGATCTCCCATTTCTGGATCTGATTCTCAATCCACCAAATCACCTAGGTGCCCTCTAGAACATAGATTCTTTTTTTTTTTTAATAACCCTTTCCTTCCACCTTACAATCAATACTGTGTATTGGTTCTAAGGCAGAAGAGTGGTAAGGGCTAGACCATGGGGGTTAAGTGACTTGCCCAGGGTCACACAGCTGGGAACTGTCTGAGGCTAGATTTGAACCCAGGATCTCAAATTTCTAGATCTGATTCTCAATCCATTGAGCCACCTAGCAACCCTCTAGAACATGGATTCTTAACCAAAGGTCCATGAACTTGTTTTTTGAAAAGAAAATATTTTGATAACTATTTCAGCAGAGTTGGTTTCCTTTGTGATCCTGTGAATTTTGAAATATGATTTTGAGGAGTCCATCGCCTTTCCCTTTAGAGCTCGTCACTGCCTTATGGATTCTAAATAAGAAACTTGACAGAGTGATAGCATGGCCTGTACTTACCTCACAGTCAGCAAGACCTGGTTTCTGGTTCTGTCCTTGACAAATATTTACTGTTTGACGCTGGCTGACTCTGTTACACTCTCAGTATTCTAAACAATTCTTTGTAAATTATAGAGAAGAGGCTGGCCTGCTTTGTTCAAGGGATTTCCTCCCTTGGGGGTTTGTCATACAAATGAAATCAGAGATCTAGTCCCTAATTCTAGAAGGCAGGAATGAGTTTGAGGAGCATGTGTACATGTGTTTGCGTGTGTGAGTGAGTGTGTGTGTGTGTGAGTGTGTATTAGTCTAGGGTTACAAATGAAGGGCTATTCTCTTTTATTTTTTTTTGTTTTTTTTTTAATTTTATAGTATTTTATTTGTTCATTTCCATGCATTTTTCATTAAAGACAAAGATCATTTTCTTTTCCTCCCTCCCACCCCCCCCCCCCCCGTGGCCGACGCATGATTCCACTGGTATCATATGTGTTCTTGACTTGAACCCATTGCCATGTTGTTAGTATTTGCATCAGAGTGTTCGCTCCGAGTCTTTCCTCTGTCATGTCCCCTCAGCCATTGTAGTCAGGCAGTTGCTTTTCCTCGGTGTTTCTATTCCCTCAGTTTGTCCTCTGCTTTTGGATAGTCTTTTTTTCTCCTTGATCCCTGCAGATTGTTCAGGGACATTACACCACCACTAATGGAGAAGTCCATTACGTTCCATGATACCACAGTGTGTTTGTCTCTGTGTACAATGTTCTCCTGGTTCTGCTCCTCTCGCTCTGCATCAATTCCTGGAGGTCGTTCCAGTCTCCATGGAATTCCTCCACTTTATTATTCCTTTGAGCACAATAGTATTCCATCACCAACAGATACCACAATTTGTTCAGCCATTCCCCAATTGATGGGCATCCCCTCATTTTCCAATTTTTGGCCACCACAAAGAGCGCAGCTATGAATATTTTTGTACAAGTCTTTGTGTCCATTATCTCTTTGGGGTACAGACCCAGCAGTGCTATGGCTGGATCAAAGGGTAGACATTCTTTTATCGCCCTTTGTGCATAGTTCCAAATTGCCCTCCAGAATGGCTGGATCAGTTCACAACTCCACCAGCAATGAATTAATGTCCCTACTTTGCCACATCCCCTCCAGCATTCATTACTTTCCATAACTGTCATGTTAGCCAATCTGCTAGGTGTGAGGTGATACCTCAGATCTTTTATTTTTTTTTAAACCCTCACCTTCCATCTTGGAATCAGCACTCTATATTGGTTCTAAGGCAGAAGAGAGGTAAGGGCTAGGCAATGGGGTCAAGTGACTTGCCCAGGGTCACATAGCTGGGAAGTGTCTGAGGTCAGATTTGAACCTAGGACCTCCCATCTCTAGGCCTGACACTCAATCCACTGAGCCACCCAACTGCCCCCCCTGGGCCATTCTTGGTGATGATAAGATTGGTGGGGATCAGCCTGAGAGGGGAGGATGGGAAAGGTTGTTCTGTGGAACTGAGGCCAAGCAAAGCAGCTGACGGAAAAGAGTATGGAAAATGCAGCTACCATTATTGACAGCGAGGTGTTATGATGATATTTCAAGGCTCTCATTCTGAAAAAAATAATCTGAGGGTTTTGGTATAATCTATGTTGAAAGATGAACAACTCCTAGACTTACTCTTGGATCAATTTGCTTTGCAGATAATTCAGGAATTTATCATTCAGTGTATAGATAACTATATCACAGTCTATTTCCTGACATATATCGTGATTCTGAATTGAATGAACCCTTGTTGGCTACTCAAATTAGTTGAGGTAGGGTGAGATCTTTCATGTAGTACAAAGTGCACTGGATATAGAAGTGTGCTGGAGCCAGTTTTTTAATAATTTCACAATTTCACTGTAAACTTTATTTATACCTCTGAAATCAGCAAACACTACAAGTCAGGGCTTGATTTATTTATTTGTTTTTGTTGTCGTCGACTGCCTAGATGTGAACATGATAGGAAAAAAATTCTAGTAATACATATTTAATTTTAAAATGTGTTGTGAATATCATACTTTTTTTTTTTCTTCCAGAAAGCCAGTTGTAAAACATGTGCAATACTACCGACAGGATGTGACATCACAGGACTCACCCTACTCCCCCCAATGACTAAAATTACTCTTCTTCTCAAGACTTAGCCTTCTTCCATAAATAATCAGTATGGAAATATGCTTTGCATAATTGCACAAACGTATAACCTGGATCAAATTGCTTGTCATCTTAGAATGGGGAAAAGGGAAGGAGGAAAGAAGAGAGGAAGAAAGGAAAAGAATTTGGAACTCAAGTTTTTACAAAATAAATATTCAAAACTATTCTTATATGTAATTAGAAAAAAATAAGTATATATTAAAATTTAATTAAATTTTTTTTTTAACAGAGAGACCCAGAGTCTCTGTGATTCAAAATATCTCCCTGGATTGGGCTGCAAAGTGAATAGAGGTCAACATTTGGCCTATACCAAGGGTTCTTCTTCCTGGAAGGCATCTGGAGCTCCGTTGCAGCTTTCTTCCAATCCTTGAAGAAGTTAGTGTTCCTTCCAATGAGAGTTACTGTCTTCTGCTTTTAGTTGTTGGCTTTTCTAAGATCTACTCAAGCAATGGACCAAAGGAATATTGACTCCTCAGCCGGGAGAATTCCAACTCATGACTCCAGACTGGAAATCCTACAATCCTTTTGCAACATTCTGTTCTTTTATAGCAAGAACCCAACAGAAAAAGAGTTCTTCAAGAAGTAAGGAGAACACATTCCTTTACCCCACTTGAATGAACCTCCATTTACTAGTCCTAGACAGATGGAGGTGAGACTATCCTCAGTATCTCCTCCTTGTCCCTGCACAAAATGTGTCTCCCTCTCATTTCACCATGCTGGTTGGAAGGCATGTCTTTCTTTTTGTCTTTCTCCCTTCTCCTGGACAATCACTGCCAGCACAGACCCAGGTGACTCAGAAGAAGAAGAGTCAACCTACCCCAAGGGTGAAGATTTGTGAATTTGTCCCCCTAAGTCCCCCTTCCAAATGAAAAATCATACAATAATTATTCACTTTGCAATCTTCTTTTCCCTGTAGGACTTATCAAGAATTTGGAGAAAACTTTTCATATCAAAGAATTCAACTAAAAAGAATTAATTTTCACACAATTTTTCAGGAAAATGTGTGGTATAAAACCATTATCTACCTTTTCTGGTCCTTGCTGATCCCTTACTACATAATAGTACAGAATGATAACATGTGGAAAAGAGTGGAGACTCTATGACTTCCAGTGACCAATCCCCAACTGGGTAAATATGAGAAGGTAGGGTCAACTAGGTGGCTCAGTGGACTGAGAGCCAACCCAGAGATGGGAGGTCCTGGGTTCAAATGTGAACTCAGATACTTCCTAGATGTGTGACCCTGGGTAAGTCACTTAACCCCTATTGCCTAGTCTTTACTGCTCTACTGCCAGTACACAGTGTTGATTCTAAGATGGAAGGTCAGAGTTAAAAAAAGAAAGTATGAAAAGGTGATTGAAATGTTTCTACAAAGCCTTATTCTGTCCTTTTATTCTGACATGTCCAAAAGCAGCCAAAATCTCCCTCATTTCCTACATCTTTGGCTCTGGTGTATTATGAAACAAGGATATTGCCTTTTAGGACTGGATTCTTGTCCCGTATTTAAACTGCCCCTTCTTTGGGCAGCAATGAGAGACATTGTGGTGACATAGAAAGAAGCCCTGCACACAGGCTGGAGGACTCAAGAGTGAAATCTTTACTGCTACTCTCTAGCTACATGACAATGAGAATAAGATGCCATCCCCTGCTACCTCAGTTTACTCTTCTGTAAAAAGGGAAGAATCTCTGTTGTACTACCTACCTGACAAGGATGTTGCAAGGAAAGTGCTTTGTGAATGATTGATTATTATTAAAAGTGAATTACAGTGCTGGTTCTGGAGTTAGGAAGACATCTGAGTTCAAATCTGGTCTTAGACAGTTACTAGCTGTGTGACTCTTGGCAAGTCATTTAACCTTGTTTGTCCCAATTTTCTCAACTGTCACATGCACTAGAAAAGGAAATGGCAAACTACTCCAGTATCTTCACCAAGAAAACCCCAAATGGGGTCATGAAGACTCAGATTGGTTGTGATTGGAACAACTGAACAATGACAACAAATATTACATATTAAAGCTATTTTAACCCTGAAAATTTTTCCTTTTTTTATGCTTTGATCATAAACCTCCAAATTTCTCTGAATAGCTCATCCTGGCCTTCTCCAGATTTTCCTTTTATTTTTTTCTACTTTGAACCTCTGGAGCTTGTGTTCAATATTAAAAGCTGGATTTACTACTTAAAAGGAAAAAATAAATTGGGGAAAGAATATTTTTTTAAAAATGGCTTTTGAGATGGGAACAGGAAGGTGGGTCAATGGATTGAGAGTCAGGTCTAAAGACAGGAGGTCATAGATTCAAATTTGGTCTCAAACACTTCCTAGCTATATGACCCTGTCCCAAAGTGCAATGGAACAAGTGCATCTGGAGATAACTGGCTCTTCACTAGATGGCTTTAAGTTGGACAGGATGATTATTTGACAGAAATGTTCTGGGGGAATTCCTCTTCAGGTATTGGTGGGATCAAATGACCTCTGAGGTCAGTATCTGAAATCCTTGAGCAGTGGCCACCCAGCCTCTACTTAAATACTTTTAGGGATGTGGCTGGCTTACTTCTTCTCTAGGCAACTCATTCCATTTCAGGAGGGTTCTGTTAGAATGCTTTAAAGCTGAAATCTGATTCCCTAATTCCCAAATCTCCTCCGGAACCATACAGAAGTTATAGACCAATTGCTGCTGGCATAGTGTGTCAACATCCGCCCGGAAATCATTCTAAATCAGGGTTGGTGTAGGGATAAGGCATTCCAGGAGAAAACCTAGCCAGATAAGTTAAATGATTAGTAAAGTCCAAAGGGGAAAGTTCAGATCAAACAACAGGGTTGAGAATGCCACCAACAAAGAGATGGGAAGTGAACTGGTCAGATCTGATCCACATGGAAGAAAAAAGGATTTGGAGGCAAGGAATGCTTCCTTTAGATCTCAAAGCTTATCACCTTTGAGTGATACTTTATTTTACTTTACTTTACTCATTCAGAAACTTTTCAGGCTTTTATCAGAATCTACCAACACCTTTAGCATTTGGACTTCTGGACCTGCTCAGGGACAAACAATGCTTTAAATATCTGAAGACAAATATGTTCTCTTTGAGTTTCCTTCAAGTGAGGGCCCTCATGAGACATATTTTCTAGCCCTTTCATCTTGGTGGCCAATTACTTTTAGTTAGGGTCTTTCTAGAAATGTGGTCCCAGGACTCCAGGTAATGCCTAATCAGTACAGAGCATAGAGGAGCACTTAGCTTACTGGTTCTGAGCAATCTGCTTTTGTTAATGCAATGAAAGTTTTCATTAGCTCTGAAGAGGAGGCAAAGCAGAAACAGTATGGCTGCTAGAAGAGGAGTACTTCCTCCAAATTTGATAGCATTATCCTTTGCCATCTTAGGATAAGGCTACATAGATGAAAACAGATCATTCCTGGCACCATCATCTATAATTGTGCCATCTCCATGATTTAAAACTCTGAAATCCTCCTTGAGGTTTATAAAGGTGACTAGAAAAAAAATGGAACAAATTTGCTACCATTTCTATAGCAATCCATTCTCATCATCATCAATAGAACCACAATATTTGTTTAAAATCTTACTATTCTATGAACTAAATGAAAATGTGGAAATGGCATCCAAGAAGATTGAACTAGAAGCAATATGATTTTAGATACTTAAAATTTTCCCAAATAAAATGAAAGTACCAAAAAGATAATATATCAAAAAGGCAACTGAAAAGATGTCTGTAATTATCATCCAATATGCTAATTTTCTCAATTTGATGGGCCCTTTAGTGGAATGGTCTACAGATCAAGGTTCTCCTTGATGAAAATATGAGGAGGCAGGCAAGTGGACAGATTCCTGGACTTAGTCAGAAAGAAATGAGTTCAAATCCCGTTTCCAACATATAATAACTATGTGACCCTGAGCAGATGACTTAATCTTTCTCAGGCTCAGTTTCCTCATCTATAAAATGGGGATAATATTGGTTTGCAGATCAGATAACATAGGCAAGGTGCTTTGCAAATCTTGAAGCATTATATAAATGCTAGCTACTTTTTAAAAAGAAAACATAAAGAGGAAGACAGATGATTCTCTATAGCCAAAACACCTCTTCCTGGGTCCTTAGTTGACTGAGAAGTACAGAAAATACAAAATCCTGTTGCATCTGTGGCTTGTTGATTTTAAATAAAAGCATCTGAATTTTGAAAATTAAATTGCATTTGTTTGTGACATTGAAATATCCAGATAGCTTCCTCTCCATTTCCTCTATTAGAGAAAGCATCACTTGACAAAATACAAGCATATATAAAATTGTGTCTTGCTTACTTCTTTTTATCAATTTTTTCTCTGGAGGTGGACATACAAAAAATAAGGCATTCGATTCAGCAGATCAATACAGAGTCTTAAAGGACCTCTTCCAATGAGATAATGCCCATGGAGATGTTAAGATCACAGGAAATACTTGCTTCAGTCCCTAACCTGGGGCTACTTAGGGAATGGCTTATTTTTTAAAAGAATCTTTAGTTTGTTTGACTTATATGGACAAGGATAGTAGCTACACCAACAGATTACAGCCTTTTTATGATTTAGAGATGGCTTTAATTCATCATCTTGTAGCTCTCCTGCTAATGGGCTTCTGTGACCAGGAAATTGGCTGTCCCTAGTCCCGACATTCAGTTTGTCATAGTGCCAGAGACTCTCTCATGACACAAAGGGCTAACGTACATATGGGACGATTCTCCTCACAGTCTTGGTTCATACACACAGCTCAAGAAATAGAGGAGCGGAATGTATGTATACACAGTATCCCAAAGAACACCACTGGTTGTAAGCTTTCTGAAGATGGAACAAAGAAAAATAGCACCTATAAGAGGAAGTCCAAGGCCCGTAGGACATCATTGAAGTTGTGACTTAGGCAGAACTGGATCCTCTGCAAGTCAAGGAATTTTAATTTTAATGTAAAAAACCAGTAAATGTGGTCTTAAACAAATTTATTCATGATCAGAAATGCACATGGCCTAAGAGAATGCATTGACAAGTGTGCAAAATGTTTAGAATTCTTTGTAAATTGGTTAGCATCCATTTGTATCTGTTAGTTATTGAATGCTCCCCAGGGTTTATTTGCTTTTGATATACACAACTTAAGGCTTTGGAGCTTGTAGCTGTCAATTTGCAAACTTTATTTTTACTGATTTAAAAAACCCAAATCCAAAAAGCTTTATTTTCAAAGATGTGCTCTCCATACATCTTAAGGCTTAAATTAGGATGGACAAAGTAATAGCTGGGATTGCTTGACCACAATGAAAAACTTTCAATCAACTCAGGCTGGCAGGATTCTCAAACTAGTGTGTTATTTACAATTAAGAATTTAACACCCATACAAGTTCATTCCTCCCACAGATGCCCATAAGCTACCAATCTATTCCAGTCCCTAATATAAAGATGATCCCTTTCTTAGTGGTGGTGGGGGTGGGAAGGGTGCTGCCAGACATGCTTTCTCTTGCAGTTCCTGGCTGCCCCCAGCAAGTGTCCTCAGGCATTGCTTTATTCCAACTCTCAGACCCAGGAGCAGTTGTCTCTTGGCATTTTTGGTCAGGCAAGTTCAAAGCCTTGAGAAAGGCAGCTCTGAACCACATTTGCCACAACTGAGGAGAAGGCCTTCAGGGTTTCCCCAGACTGGCAGACAATCCAGTTCTCCCAAAGTCACAACTTCAAGGATATCCAACAGGGCTTTGGACTTTCCTTTATGGGTGCTAGTTTTCTTTGCTCCTCCTGCTGACTTCTTAGGCAAGCTTGCAACAAATCCCTATGGAGGCAGTAACAAAAGTCAATTCCCCTCCACTCTCAAGAAAAGGAAAAGGGACTTTTCTTACAAACCTGGGTCACAGCCCTCCTCCTTTTAATAAGTAGTTCTAAGTAAGTAAGGTGGATCTCTGGTAGCTTGGGACCTTTTGGGGGAATGTTTTTAAATATATAAAATAGAATCCATAGAATTCTGAGGAAATCCATTATAACACTCAAGGTTCTCTGACCTAGCTCAAAATTCAGGCCCTAAAAATATTAAAAACATTCTCATAAAAGGATTATTCTAATCATTCTAAGCTATTAGCAACTTTTGAGTGTTATCAGATACCACACCCTAAAGAGGGGTCCACGTAGAGCAAATCACTTAAACACTGCTTCAATTTTCTCCTCTCTAAAATTTGGGATTCATCTTAATGACTTCAGTGGACCCTTTTAGCTCTACACCAAAGATTTCCTGGTCTTAAGTCTCCGGGTGCCCTGGGGGTTACAAGACTCCCATTCATTCAAAGCCAGATGTCAGGCCTACCCCTGCCATAAATGTACCGCTGTTTACTGGTTACATTTGGGGATGCCACGAACCCCAAACTAGTTATGGGTCTAACTGGGGCTCACTTTTGGAGACTTCTGTGAGCCTGTCAGATAAAAGGAGCCACTGAAAATTACTGTTAATTTTTCTGCAGAAAAATAAGAAAAAAAGGATGGAAATATTTCTTACCCCTCTCTCCTTTTCACTTCTCCACCACAAAAAAGGGGAAAGGGAGACATTCCAGAGAAGCTTCAATCATTAAAAAAACAAACAAACAAACAAAAAACCCAAGATGAATCATTTGCTATGGAGGGCATCTTTATAGAAAAGCAGTCCCAAGAATCATAGGGTTGTGGATCTAAATCTAGAAGAGGGAAACATCTAGTCTCCATCCCCCCCCCCCCCCCCCCCGTTCATTTTACACAAGAGAAAACTGAGGCATAGGGAGGCAAAGTGGCCACTAAAGATCTGCACGGGAAGACAGCCTCGTTAGGCAGCATCAGTCTAAAGTAATCTGGGTTAGTTGGGCAGTTCAACCCCGTCTGCCAGAAACGCAAGACTTCCCAGGAGAAAATGGGAGGGAGAAACAGACTAGCCCTAGGTCAGAAGGACAGACCTACCGCCCCGAACCCTAGAAGACGAACCAAACAAAAGAGGTAAGGACAATGCGGACGGTCAGATTAATGCTGCGCCCAGACTAAGCAGATGGGCATTCTCCGCTGGGGGGATGGGACTTGCGTAACTGTCCTCCCTGCCCGTCTGTCCTACCCCTGCCCTGCACGTACAGCAGTTTATTGGTTACATCTGGGGGTGCCCCTAACCCCAGAGCCCCCCGGCGCCTCTGCCTTGGGTCGGGGCCGGTTCATTGTAAGGCCCCGGCCCAGGTAGGCACATAAGGAGGACGCACGGAGCCCGGGCTCCAGGCCTGGCTGCACCTGCTGCCAAGCAAGGACAGCTCGCAACCGCCGCTCTCCCCGCGCGCCCCCGGGGCGTGTGCGTCCTGCGTGGCGGCGCGAGCGGGGCCCGGAGCACCGCGGCCCCGGCGGAGGGCCCCGGAGAGTGGGGAGGGGCCGGCCGGGCAGAGCTCGCTCGCAATCACATGGGGGCCGCAGGCAGCTCCATTGGTTGCGGCCGGGCCAGTCGCGGCGCTCGCCGGCTGCGGTTGGTCCCGAGGCTGCAGCGCCAGCACCGGCCCCGGAGTCCATGTTACGCTTTGTCTAATTCCCCTCGTTACAGAGTCATGTGCTGCTGCTCCCGCCGCCGCTGCCGCCGTCGCCCCCGCCGGTGCCCCGGCTCCTCCGCCGCGCGTCCGGCTGGCAGCCGCGGGAGGGGCCGCGGGAGCAGGGTCCAGGGCGCCGCGCCGCGCCCCCGCCAGCCCCGCGCGCCCCGGGCCAGCCGCGCCGCCGCGCCCCGCAGGTGATGCCGCCGCCGCTCCGCCAGGTGGGTCCCGCCGCCTCCCGACCCAGGGAGCGGGGGGTCGGGGAGAGCGCTGGCAGCGGGCCCAGCTCGCCGTTGCCCTCCGCTTTCTCCCAGCGCGCGCCGAGCTGCGGCCTGAGTGCTGGTTGCACCTCTCGTGCCGGGCCCGGGGTGGGGGTGGGACCCCGCGCCTGGGAGCTGTGCGGGGCGCTGCGGCTGCGGGCTGCAAGGAGATTGCGGACTAGACGGCCCAGCTCTTCCTCTTTCCTCCCTCCTTTCTTTCTTTCCTTCCTTCCTTCCTCCCTCCCTTCCTCCACTCCCGCCCCTTTCCCCTCCCTCTCCTCGGTCACAGGACTGGGAACCCGGGTCACGGCACCGGACGGTGCTGGGCGGGCTGCGTGGAGCTCGCTCTCTGCTCCTACTCCGCGTTGGGAACGCGCTTCGTTTCTCCAGACCCGCCCCAGTGCCCAGGCTTATTCCACAGTGCCAGGCAGCCCCCGCCCGCCAACCCTCACCGGGGGAGCGAGTGGGCGGGCGGGGCTGGGAGTCCGCTTGGCCGGACTCCAGGGAGGTGAGAGCCAGCGCTCCGCCTCCAGCGCCAGGGGAGGGGGGGGGTAGCAGGTGCGGGGCCACCTCCGGTTGGGCACCGGTATAATCCGCTTCTAGCTTGCCTCGAGGCGTGGGCATTTGGGATCGTGACTTCGGCTTGAATCCTGCATGGGGGGATCTGAAAGGAAGACCGTTCTGGTAGCTGCCAAAGGACTCGCATATCCCAACCAAGTATTCAGAGGTTAATAGGGGACGCTTTGCTCGCTGCCGCCCCTGTTTAGGGTCCCCACTGCTCTAGAGAAAGGAGTTGTTTGGTTTCTCCCCTAAGGGCCACCTCTGGTGGAGAGGAGCTGCGGCAGGTCCTGGGGAGGAGAGGTAGGTTCCGCTTGGAGGGAGAAAGAAGGGGTGGTGGGGCCAGCTGCTGGGGACCATTGTATGCCAAGGAGCAGCGAGGGAATGATGATAAAGTGAAAAGTGGGGTGGAGAGAGAAAGCTGGCAGTGACTGGAAAAGGCGATGGATGGGATGAGGTGTGGGCATAACCCAAACCTAACCATAAATTGGCACCAACTTGGAGTGTGCTGGGATTGGTGTGATTTTTGACAACTGTTCCCGGCAAAGGTCCATTTCAGACCCAGCGCCCTCCCCCCGCGTCATTTTAGAATTGCGGTTTGGGCTCTAGTGGGTAGAACCTAGTTGGTGATCGAGATTCTATTGGGATCTGGCCTGGAGAGACATGTGTTGAGGTGCTATTGGTAGCTGCATTTAAGGTAACATGCAATGACATTCGCCAAGGAGCTGGGGTGTACTCAGCCTTAGGTAACTCCTTCCCAGCAGCTCTGGCCAAAGCTGAATTCGATTTCCCCCTTAAACACCCAAGCGCTCTTTCAGATGCCAAGAATAATAGTGATTCAGAGCTTCCCTGCCCAGAGTGGACAAGGAGCCCTCTGGTTCTTACTGCTTCCTACCCTGACCAATGATGGCCAAGGCCAGAAGGTGAATCCTAGCCTTGTGCCTACTTACATTCTTTGCCCAGCTGTTCAGGAATGCTCTCTAGTCTGCCGGAATCATCATAATTTTGTCATTGTTGAAGTCTGTAGTAGTGTGGTGACTTCCTATCTTCTCACCCCACTTAACCTTAAGTGTTCCAATGTTTACCTAGGTGGTGCCTCTATCTTGTTGACAGCAAGCTAGTAGAGGCTGCTGATTACGCTGGCCCTAGGTGAGCTGCTGCCCTTGGACTCTTCTGAGAAGCTGAGCAGTGTGTCCCCTGGCAGTACTATAGCTAAATCAATCACTAGGGGGAAAAAATCCTATGATATTTCCTAACATCTTTTCAACTTAAATAAAACCTGGGAGCACTTCCCTCCCTTCGGGCTATATTATATTACTTACAGAATTTTTCTTAAAGTTGATTTGAGAAAATTTTTGCTTTTTCTGTCTTGAGGTTCAGAAAGCACTTCAGGAAAAGGTGGAGTGTGTGTTGGAGGTTCAACGGTTGTAGAGAACAATTTTAGTCCATTGATACTGACCATGGACAAATAGTTTTTTTAAAAAATTCAAAATTTTACTTAAAAAAATGCAAAAAGACCAGTTGATAGGAGAAGTATGGCAGTTGGGGATTTCTGGTAGTTATGATTATGCAACATTTTCAAAGCAGCCAGTCAACATTTTTTCAGTTGTCAGCAGAGTGGGGGATGCTGGACTACCGTGGCCACCTGTGAGAAGTTTAAAAAGAAGCAGCTAGATTCTCAAGGAAGGTATACTAGTGAAAAAGTATATGAGCACACTCATAGCCCGGACAGGCAGGGTCAGGGGAGATTGTTCAGGGACTGTTGGAGTGGCCAGAGGGCTTGGGGCCAAGCTAGAGACCAGGGACCATTAAGCGGTGAAGTTTTACCTTTTAAAATGGGAAAAGTTAGGTGAATCTGAAAGGAAAGGCATCCCACACAGAGGGGATGGACTGTGCTACCAGTCAGAAGTGAGCCATGTGTAAGCAATAGTAATAAGAGCCTAAATTTATATAACACTCTTAAGGTTACAAAGCACCTTATTTTGACACATGATCCTTACAAACACCCTTGTGAAGAAGGCTGGGCAGGTTACATCCCCCCCCCCATTTTACTCATAGAGAAACTGAGGTTCCAAGCATTTCCTGTTCTACTAGGCTGGCTCAGGAAACAATAAGTAGATTTGTTTGATATATACAGATCAGGAAAGATGTAGGTTATAGGGTTCATTGGATATGGAGAACTCCTTCCCCAAATGCAGAGAACAGCCCATCCCTATAATAGATATTCAGAGTGGATGGGATTTCTTGAGGTCACATAGCTAGCAAGATGGATGGCCCAGTGCCCAATGGATAGAATGTTGAACCCGGAGTTAGGAACTTGAGTTCCAAACACACTTGCTGGGCAAGCCCTTTAACCTCTGCCTGCCTTAGTTTCTCTCTCTATGAAATGGAAATGATAATAGCATCTACCTCCCAAGGTTGTAGTGAGATGATACTTGTAAATCACTGAGCAAAGCTTTATGTAACTGTTAACTAACTCTGCCTACCACACTATAAGGCATGCAGTTTATTTTTTTTTAATTTTTAAAATTTTATTTTTTTAGTTTATTTTAATGTGTTTTTATTGATTTTGTTAACTATTTTCCAATTCCCTTAAATTTTAAAAATATTTTAAAAAGTCTTAGATCCAGATTTTCTTCCGTCTTTCTGCCCTCCTCTACCCCTTGAGAAGACAAGTAATTTATATTGATTCTACATGCAAAGTCTTCAGCCAAAATCCTAGCTGACCAATAGGATAAATATAGGAAGTAAAACAGTGGCATTTTATCCCTTTTGAGATGAAATGGAAAGACCCCAAGAATGTGCTCTGACCTGCTAAAACAGCAATGATGGGAGGATGGATATTTCTGGAGCAGAAACCTCTGAACTTAATGTCTGCATTCCAAGTTATGAGCTGTTAGTTTTGAGTGAAACAAATCATTTAAAATGATCGTATCTTCTCTTATCGTTGCTGTGTTTCAAGCCTCCCCTGGAATGTCTTTGAGTAAATCTTTTTAGTTTTAAAAAAGATTTTCCATATTAGTCATGTTGAAAGAGAAAAAAGCACACAGACACAGAAAGAAAGAAAAGTATGCTTCATTTTGCCCTTAGTTCATTGATTCTCTGGAGGTGAGCCACATTTTTCATCCTGGGTCCTTTGGAATTGGCTTGGATCATTGTCTTGATCAGAGTAACCAAGTCTTTCAGAGTTTATCATTGTTGCAGCATTGCCGTTACTGTGTACAATGTTCTCTTGGTTCTGCTCACTTCATCTGCATTCAGTTCATAGAAGACTTCCTGGGTTTTTCTGAAACCATCCTACTCATTTCTTTTAGCATAGTATTTATTCTGTCACAATCATATACCACAACTTGTTCTGCCATTCCCCAATTGATGAGCATCTCCTTAATTTCCAATTCTTGAGACATATAATTTATAATAATAATTTTATCCTAGGCAGTTGAAAGTCATTGTAGATGTCTGCATGGGAAAAATGACATTAAGAGCTTCAAAGCGGTAATGATGCAGGCCAGTGAAGGATTGAATTTGAGTGATTCTAGATTGCTGAGAATCAAGAAGCCAGAGCTAAGTAAGGAGGCTGTTATTGGAAGACCTCAGTTTCCTCATCTATGGAATGAGAGGTTTGGGTTAACTGACTTTTGAGGTCCCTTTGAACTCTAGACACAAGCTCCGGGGACAAGGAACTTGCTCCTTCAGGTGGTGGCACATTTCACTTTGGAACAGTTATTCTTAGTTTGAGCCCAAAGCTGCCTCCTTGTAACTTTTTTCCATGGATACTAGTTCTTTCCTCTGCTGCAACACGGAATGATTGTTTAAAAAAAAATGTATCAAATGCCTACTGTGTGTAGAACACTTTGCTAGAGGATCAGGGAAATAAGCCATTTAGATAAAACAGTTCTTGCCTGCACAGGGGTTAATATGATATGTATATAAAAATAATAATTATAGAAAAGTGTATATGGCAAGTGTATCAAAGAGGATCAGAAAATAATAGTAATAACTGATATTTTTGTATATACTTTAATAAATATATTATGTATATATTTTAAAGATACAGAGCTAGTTTTTTCTCTCTCTCTCTCTCTTTGTCTGTCTCTGTCTCTTTCTCTATATTTATAAAAATCTGATTTGAATCTCATCCAGAATTGTGCCAAGTAAGCACTCTAAGTAATGTTATTAGCCCATTTTACATTTAGGATAACTGAGGTGTAATATGAATCGTATCAAATGGGATTTGAGTCCAAGGTCTTCCTGACTACCAAGTCCACTATTCCATACCCTATTTTATATTTAAGCTATTTAATGATTTATTATCATATTTAGACTAAGAAAAGTGCCATCTTTTTGCCGCCTTCTGTCTGATTGTTCTTAAGATCCTGGAAGATGTTTGTCGTGCTAAATAAATTGCCTTATTCCCTTCACCTAAATTCTTCATGTGACCACCCTAGTCTCCCTACTCTTCTGACCCTGATCGTTTGTCAGTTTCTTCCTTAACATTTGGTGACCAAGATGGAACAGGCTACTTCCTCTTGGTCTGTTCTGACCACACCATAGCACAGTGGGACTGCTGCTTCCTGTGATCAAGATGACTGTGCTAGGCCAGTGCAGCCCCAGCCTGACTTAGCTCTTCCAGCAGCTGCAGTACTCTGTTGGCTCGTCTGATGCCTGCAGTCAACCAGAGCAGCTTTTCAAAAACGGCTCCCAAGCTCTTCAGTTTTGTCCTTCTGTGACTTTTTTTTTTAAGAGCAAAATCAAAATGTTAACAAAATGTTAACAACAATTTGCTTTGTATCCCTTCCTTGTTTACATTTTGTTCACAAAATTAGATTTGATGCTGGATTTTGAGAATTTAACCATCGTCATCGCATATGTTCTTCCCAGTTGGCTTTTTTCACTTGGCAGCTTCATATAAGTCCTGCCGCATGACTTGGAATGATGGTCTTTTTTTTTGTAGTCGGGTAATCGGTATAGCACAACTTATTTGTCTACAGCCCTATTTTTGAACATTCGAGTTATTTCCAATATTTAGGCTATTATAAATAAAGAAGCTGTGAGTATTTTGTAGAAAGAGGGATTTTTTTTTCTAATAATATCCTTAAGATATAATCTCAGTGGTGTAACCGGTGAATCAAGAAGTATGATTGTTTTTGTCAATCAGGCAAAAAATATTTATTGAGTACCTACTATGTACGAGGCATTAGGGATATGCAGAAAGGCAAAAGACAGCCCCTGTTCTGAAGGAGCTCACAGTTTAATGAAGGAGACCTCATGCAAACAACTATGTCCAAAGAAGCTGTATCCAGGATAAATTGGAGATTATCAATAGAAGGAAGGCACTAGAATTAAGGGGGTGGATGGGAAAGGCTTTCTTTAGACAGATGTTTTAACTGGGAGTTGAACAAAGTTGGGAGACTTGAGATGCAGAGGGAGAGCATTTTAGGTGGGAGGATCAGAGAAAATGTCCTGAATTGGGAGGTTAGATTGTTTTATATTAGGAACAGCTAGGAGGCAAGTGTCATTGGATTACAGAGTATATGGAGGCACTCTATGTGGTGTAGACTTGGAAAGGTGGTGGTGGTGGTGGTGGTGGTGGGACAAATAGGCCAAATAGGATTTGTTTTGTATATCCAGATGTTTTTTCTAAAGGATCAGATTGGACCAGTTTATAGTTCCCAAAGTGGTATAATTTATATCTTTTCCCCCATGATTCTCACTGCTTTGAAGTTTATAGTTTGTGCCACTTGGATGGGTATAAAGGGGAAACTAATTTTTTCTAATTTCTCTAATTTAATATATGAACAAATGCTCAACTGATGGTTAGTCATTTGGGTTTCATTTTTATCATTATTGGTTCATATCCTTTTGTCATTACTCAATTGGGTAACGGAATTTTGGGGGGAGGATGGGGGGCTCCCAGTTAGAAAACTCCCTCACTGGTTCAAATTGGTAACTGTTTGGCAATTATAACAATTGGTACAATTATAACCTAAGGTACTGAGCCATTCAGTTGGTATTTATCGAGCTTGGTATCTATCAGGGGCTGTACTAAATTCTGGGGTCACTAAGAAAGTCATATTTGTAGTTCCTGTCCTCTAGGAGCTCACATTGTAATGAAGATGACAACTTGCAAAAAATTATGCATCCTCAGGGGCAGTAAGATGACTCAGTGGATAGAGAAGCAGGCCTAGAGATGGGAGGTCCTGGGTTCAAATATGAATGTAGACACTTCCCAGTTCCCCCTATGTATGACCATAGGCAAATCACTTAACCTCAGTTGCCTAGCTTTTACCACTCCTCTTGCTTGAAATCTTTTTCTTTCTTTCTTTCTTTCTTTCTTTCTTTCTTTCTTTCTTTCTTTCTTTCTTTCTTTCTTTCTTTCTTTCTTTCTTTCTTTCTTTCTTTCTTTCTTTCTTTCTTTCTTTCTTTCTTTCTTTCTTTCTTCTCTTTCTTTCTTTCTCTCTTTCTTTCTTTCTTTCTTTCTTTCTTTCTTTCTCTCTTTCTCTCTTCTCTCTCTCTCTCTCTCTCTCTCTTCTCTCTTCTCTCTCTTTCTTTCTCTCTTTCTTTCTTTCTCTTCTTTCTTTCTCTCTTTCTTTCTCTCTTTCTTTCTCTCTTTCTTTCTCTCTTTCTTTCTCTCTTTCTTTCTCTCTTTCTTTCTCTCTTTCTTTCTCTCTTTCTTTCTCTCTTTCTTTCTCTCTTTCTTTCTCTCTTTCTTTCTCTCTTTCTTTCTCTCTTTCTTTCTCTCTTTCTTTCTCTCTTTCTTTCTTTCTTTCTTTCTTTCTTTCTTTTCTCTCTCCCTCTCCCTCTCCCTCCCTCCCAAGCCCAAGATTTTTCCTCTGTTAGATTTATTGTCATATCCCCTTTGAAAACAGACAAGATACTTACTTTATAGAAAAGATTATCGGTTGCCACTAAAGTAAAACCTTTACATGCTCACTGTACGTCTAGGCTGGAAAACTGTCCTACATGAAATTATATTTAGAAATCATGTTAATAAATGAAAAACAGAAAATATTATATTTAAGAAAAAGATTAAAGTCTTTGTAATGTGTCATTGAATGTGGATATTAATTTGTGGTGCTATTTTGACACATTAATTCCTCTTATATTTTTGTACTCATACTGCAAGTTTATCTACAGTATTCATTAAGACAAACAACTAAATGCATTTGTGAACAGGTATTATGGAAATTGTGTTCACACTGCAAACATTTGGCATTAAAAAGGTTAGTGTATATATAGCTTTTAGTACTACATGTCAAGCGTTCTTCTTGGAGAGTTACAAGAAAAAAATGCACGTGCTGCTAATAAAGGTTTAAACTTCTGTGTCCAGCAATTCCTAACAATGCTTCTTTGTCATTGTCTTTAAGCTTTAAACAGTGTAGGATTTATGCAACTGAATTAAAGAACTCTAGCTTGGCCGATCCACCCAAGCAGGTTAGTAAACTATATATACAGAAAGTAAACGAAGAATACAGAATTAAAAGCCACCATCTGTTTTTCTTTATAGCCTTGAAAATGAAACTTTGAGGATGGTTCCACATTCCAGTATTCTAGTAGTTTTCTAGTAATACTGGTACATCTATTATTGATTCTAGGATAGAAGTGATACCAGTACATCTATTATTGAGATGGAAACCCCTAAGGTAAGGGTTTAAAAAATATGCATCTGCATGCAAGATAAGAGATAGTGTTAATAATGGAAGTTAATCCTGGAGGGAAAGCTGGGGGTGGGGTGGGGAGGGAGGGATAATGGGAGAGGAGGGGTGGGGGGAACCTGAAAGAAAAACCTTTGGAAGGGATTTCAGTTGAATGATAAAGGAAGCCTGGAGGCAGAGATGGGGTAGAATATTTGTCCAAGGTGTCTAAGGTGGTACTGTGGCAAACTTTTTAATTTTCTATAATGAAGCACCTTTCAGGGAAGGGGGGAAGGAAAGGGAAGGAAGGTCAGAATTAATTAGGAGGTGTTGTTTTTATGAATTTTATATTAGTTTTGTTTTGATTTTTGATGTCTCTTTTTTGCCCAACATTTACCACGAAATTTTTTCCCCTCATCTATTAAAAAAATTTTTTTTGGTCTGCAAATTATCGCTCAGCCACCAAATTCACCTATTTTTGTCTCCAGTAATTTCATCCAGTTTCCCAATAGATAAACCTTTTTCTTTATATTTGTGGTAGATGTTCTTACAATCATTTGTGTGGATGTGTTTGGATTGGAATTCATTGCAGTATCATGTGAAGTGTGGAGCTGAACTCCACTTTTTGCCCTACTATCCAATTTTCCCAGCTGGTTTTTATTGATTTTCTTTTCTTTAATGTTTTGTAAACTTGGGTTTGCTAAGAGCTCATTTCTCATACACTTTTATTTCTTGATTCCCTGTTCTGTTCCATGCTCTATTTTCCTCTAATTTGCTGTGTTAAATTTAGATAAGGTGATTCTTGTTCAAGGATAGATGTTAGTTGGCTTCTGAGAGTCCATGATTCTGTGAGAGAGAATTGTGGTAATTATTATATATTTTGAAATCTGATCAGAAGCTTTTAAAAAAATTAACCTGCATGTAGGACTTAAAAATATTTTATCCGGATAATTTCATCATCTTGGTTTTCTTAAGAGTCATGGAATTGAAAGAGATCAGAGGCCAGCTAATGAAGCCAATCCCTCAACAAGGATCCTTTCTGTTGTTGTTGTTCAGTCATGTCTGACTCTTCTTGGCAAAGATACTGGAGTGGTTTGCCATTTCCTTCTACATCTCATTTGATAGATGAGGAAACTGAGATAAATACGGTTAAGAGTGATTTGCCCAGAGTCACAGAGCTAGTAAGTATCTGAGGATAGACTTGAACTCAGGTCTTTTTGACTCTAGGTCTTGCAATCTATCCAGTGAGCCACCTAGCTGCCCCTAAAGATTCCATCTACCATGCATCTATAAATGGCAAATTATTTTGTGGTTCCAACTCTGGCCTTATTGAAAAGGTTTCTTTTTTAAATTGTTATCTTTATTTTAATCTATGTATCTGTATGTATATTTTGTTTTTATCCATTTTGTACTCCAGCTATCTCATGGAAAGAGAAGGAAATGTAAGGGCTGGAAGAAGCCTTAGAGATCTTAGATCTTAGATCTTAGAGACCTAGCTCTTTTATAGACCAAGATGTTAAGATGTAAATCCAGGCACTCTTGACTCCAGACCTGGAGCTTCTGCTATATCTCTGTGCTAATCAGCCTCCATTTACTAATATAGTGGTTTCAGGTGCAGAGGTTCTTTTCAAAAAAGCTTTGTTGATAACTTTACAGAAAAAGAGGCATTTCTGGATTCTCTGCACATCTGATGGGCTTTGCCTTGCCAGCTGCTAACAGAGGCTGCCTCTGCCAAAATGGGCACTTTGCCATACCTGTAGCCTTCCAATTCTCCAAGAAAAGGAGAGCACTGTGTTCCATCACTTGTTTTCCAGGTCCAAGGTTGGCCATTGTCATCACCCCTTGATCAGTTTCATTTGCACCATGGTGGATGGGTATGATGTTTTCCTGGCCCTGCTTATTACTTCATGCCATTTCAGATCTTTTTATGTTTCTGTTTCTGTAATGTTGGTCATAACACAATACTATTCCATTTCACGTACATACCACAGTTTGAGTTTAGCCATTCTCCAATAGAGGGACACCCTCTTTTTTCCTAGTTTTTTTTTCCTACTATACAAAAAAAAAATACGATTTTGTATATTTTCTTATATAAGATCTTTCTGACTTGGGAAAATATGCCTAGTAATGGGATGGGACAAATGGTTTAGTGACTTTTCTGACATAATTCCAAACTGTTTTCCATAATGGCTATGGAAGTTCACAGTTTTGTCTGTCTTTTATCATCTTTGCTAGTTTAAAGGATGGGAGGTGAAACCTCAGAGTTGCTTTGATTTGCATATTCTTTTTTGTAATTAGAGCTTTCTTTCATGTGATTAAGAGTTTGAGATTCTTTTGAAAATTGTATCCTTGGGAGCAGCTAGGTGGTTTAGTGGATCGAGAGCTAGACCTAGAGATGGGAGGTCGTAGGTTCAAATCTGGCTTCAGACATGTCTAGTTGTGTGACCTTGGACAAATCACTTAACCCCCTTGCCTAACCCTTATTGTTCTTCTGCCTTAGAACCAATACACAGTACAAAAAGAAGGAAAATTGTATCCTTTACTGGGGCACTTAGGTAGAGCAATGGAGAGAGTGGAGGGTCTAGAGTCAGGAAGATCTGACTTCAAATATGTCTCAGATATTCACTACCTGTGTGACCCTGGGCAAGTCACTTCACACTGTTTGCCTCAGTTTCCCCATCTGTCAGAAGGAAATGGCAAATCACTCCAGTATCTTTGCCAAGAAAACCCACATGGGATCACAGAGATTCTGAAATGACTAAACATCATCATCATTACTTGGTTACATCAAACTTTCAGTGGATATAGTTAACAAAAATCCACCCCACCCTCCAGTTTCCCTTATAATCTTAGCTGCGTTGATTTTTTTTATTAGCAAAAGCTTTTTAATATTTTATATAATCAAGATTGCCTATTTTTTTCTTTTCTGTCTCCATCTAGTTTTTTTTCCCCCTCAGGCATAGTTATGAAAGATTTCTCCTTTTATTCTCTCTCTCACCCTTCCTTTATTCTTATGTCTATCTGTCCAATCTCTTCTAGTTAGGTCATTTATCTGAACTCTTGATTATGTTGTTTCCCCTAAATTACAGTACTAAGTCTTTGAAAGCTGTGACTGGCTTGTTTTCCTAGTTGTACTCTCATCACTTGGCACAGTGTATGGCACATGGTAAGCCCTTAATGAAAGCTGGTTCATTCATTCATATCTGATGAGAACTTGTTGTGATATCTGGTGTAAGACCCTGAACTAAATCCACTTTCTGATGTGATTGTTCTCTCATCATGCGGATCTTCCTTGCCAGAATGCCTTCTCCTGAGTTGTTCTTGGGGAACTAACTGGCTGGGGTATTGCAGGCAGCTTCTAGCCCTAGGGTCCTTGTGATTCAGCTCAGGCATTTTGAAGAAATGTATTTTATTTTTTCCCCCAAACATCTCATAGCTGCCCGATCAGGATTCCCTTTTAAAATTTGTCAGAAGGGGCATTATCCTGGTGTGTCTGGCCACTAACTGGGACTACTTCCTATAAAGAATACCCCTCTGTGTTCATCTCTGAGGAGAAGGGCATTTAAAAAAAACATATTGATACAATTTTTTATTAGTAGTTTTCTGAGTTTCTGTGGTCTATGTTCTCTCTGTCCTTCCAACTACTTGTTCATCCATTCTCCAATTGATGAAAAACCCTTCATTTTCCAATTCTTTGCCATCACAAAAAGAGCTACTATTGATATTTTTTAAAAGTAGGTCCTTTTCCTCATCTTTGATCTCTTTGAGATACAGACTTAGTAGTCGTATTGCTGGGTCAAAGAATATGGGCACAGTTTGATGGCCCTTTGGGAATGGTTCCAAATTGTTCTCCAGAATGATTGTGTCAGTTAACAGCTCCATCAACAGTATATTAGTGTCCCAGTTTTACCTCATCCTCTCCAACATTTATCATTTTCCCTTTTCATCATATTAGTTGGTCTGATTGGTGTAAGGTAGGACCTTAGAGTTGTAATGTGCATTTATCTAATTAATAGTGATTTGGGGCACTTTTTCATGTGATTAAAGATAGTTCAATTTTTTTTTATCTAGGAAATGCCTGTTTATATCTATTGACCATTTGTCAGTTGGGAATGCTTTGTGTTTTTATAAATTTGACTCCATTTTTTAATATATTTGAGAAATGAGATCTTTGTCAGCCCTGTTTGCTATTCATTTTTTTTCCCCAGTCTATTGTTTCCCTTCTAATCTTGGCTGCATTGGTTTTGTTTCTTAGATAACATCATATTTGTAAACCTTTTTTAATTCAATGTAGTCAAAGTTGTCCATTTTATATCTTGTAATTTTTTTATGTCTTGTTTGGACATAAATTCTTCCCTTATCCATAGACCTGACAGGTAAACTATTCCATGTTCCTCTAATTTGTCTATGATGTCACCCTTTATTTCTAAATCTAAATTTTGACTTTATCTGGTTATATTGTATGAGGCATAGGTCTGTACCTGGTTTTCTCAGCAGTTTTTGTAGAATAATGAACTCTTCTTCCCAAGGCTTAGATTTTGGATATGTCAATGGTCAATCATTACAGTGGTCATTTACCACTGCTTGAGGACATTGTAAAAAAATCCTGATAGGTCAAATGAGGACAGTAGTCAACAGAACATGTAAGGGGGATTGCAAACTAGGAAAGTTTATGAGCTCAAGAAATAATCGGAGTGCCTTGCAGGAAAAGGGTAGATTGCAGATAGAGAATCAGTGAGACCCTCATCATTGTGCAAAAGATAATTTAGAAAAGAAAAAGGAGATAGAGGAGAGACTGAGTTTTTTGTTTTGCTTTGGCATTTGCTTGGAAACACGTTCGGAGACTCTTGGAAAGCAGTCTTTTGGAACACAAGAATCAGATGTACAAGAAAAAATAGCAGTAAATCAGTAGAATGCCCTAAACATAATCAACAAATGAGATGTGGTTAAATCACTGAGATCAGGTGGCATCTGTCCAAGACTTTTGAAGAAGTAGAGGGTGAAATTCTGCAACTGCGGGCCAAAATGTGTAACCATTGTAAACATCCACTCTGCCAGAAGGATGGCCATTTGCCAGTGGGATAGTCATCCTCAAGAAGGGTTTCAGGGAAGACCCTAAGAGCTACAAGCTTAGGAGTCTCACTGTCTGAACTGGTGAAATCACTGAGCATTTTAGGCAAATAATTTTTGAGTGAGCAGAAGTAATGTGTGATGTATTTTGAATTTAGGAACAGAAATAATCGGGCATAGTGTGTTGAAATTTTGAAGAACATTTTTCCACACCAGTGGTCATTGAAATATTGGTGTTGGGGACTGTTTTCTTTCAGAGCATCAGACAACACTAGCATTGGCAATCAACTTTGAGATCATTTAGGTCAACTCCTCATTATAGACATGGGGAAACTGAGGCTCAGAGTAGGAAAATCATTATGTCCAGGTAACTCAGCAGGCCTGGGATTTAGGAAGACCTGGCTCATAAAATTCTATAGACTTAGAGCTGGAAGGGGCCTTAGAGGACATCTAGTCCAACCAAGGCGAAGGAGGGGTGGGCCCAGGGAAATGAAGTGACCTATCCAAGGTCACTCAAGTACTAAGGAGTAGAGCCCTGATTTGAACCTAGGTCATGTGAGTTCAAATCTTACTGACACAGAAGGAAACACCATCCCTGAATGGTAGAGCTGGGAAGGGACCTTTGATATCAACAGAGTACAACTCCCTCATTTTACATGTGAAGAAACTGAGGCCCAGAATTCAATTTGGTAAATATTTATTAGGGGCAGTGAGGTGGTACAGCGGATAGAGCACTAAGATTAGGGTCAGGAAAATCTTGAGTTCAAATCTGGCCTCAGACACTTACTAGCTATGTGACCCTGGGCAAGTCACTTCACCTTCTTTGCCTCAGTTTCCTCATCTGTCAAATGAGCTGGAGAAGAAAATGACAAACCATTGCAACATCTCTGCCAAGAAAACCCCGGATAGAGTCACAAAAGTCAGACATGACTGAAATGATATTTGTTAAGTGCCAGGCACTGTGCTAAGTTCTGTGGATTCAAAGGGGGCAAAATACAGTTCTTGCCCTCAAGGAGCTTACATTCCAATGAAAGGTGAGCTGACTTGCCCAGGGCATCACAACTAGTAAGTAGCAAGGAGATTTCAAGACCTGCCTTTGACATGAACCAGCTTGTGATTTCACAGGGAGTCACCTAGCTTTTCACTGTCCAAGGTGGACAAAAGACTTTCAAAGACTAAGTTCAGATGGATTGCCTATTTTCATTGCTAGAAGAATTCACTCACAAAGAATTCCCAACATGCATAAAGTCAGAAGTCTTCTAGGAGCTGTCCTTGCCCTTGTCTAGGAGCTGAGCATCTAATGGAGCAGACACCATGCAAACACACGTATGCACAGATGAGAGATATGCCCATCGAATTGGAGAACTCCACAGAGGGAGGGGAGATGCTAGTACTGAGAGGAAGAGGGGAATCAGACAAGGACTATAGAGAGTCAGATTTTTTTAAAATCTTACCTTCCATCTTAGAATCAATAATGTATTGGGTCCAAGGCAGAAACGTGGTATGGGCTAGGCAATGAGAGTGAAGTGACTTGCCCCGGGTCACACAGCTATGAAGTATCTAAGACCAGATTTGAATCCAGGACCTCCCATTTCCAAGCCTAGATCTCCATCCACTGAGCCATCTAGCTTCCCTCTACAAGGTAAGATTTTAACTGCAATTTGAGGGAAGCCAAGGCATTGATGATGATGAGGGAGTAAATTCGTGGTCTGGGGCAGAGTCACTCAGTTTCATGGAAGTGATGATTATCTCATGCAAGAAACATCAAAGAGGAGATCAGTGTTACTGGATCATAGAAGATTTGGAGGAGACTAGGGAAAGGCAGAAGTGGGGCAGGCTAGAAAGGGCTTTGAACACTAAATAGAGGATTTGATCATGGAGGGAACCACTGGTATGGGTTGAGTAGGGGGAATGACATGATTAGCCCTGCCTCTGAGGAAGGTCAGTTTGACATCTAGTAGTTATGCCATATCTCTAGAATTCTCCTTGTCTTCCAGTTATCTCTAGTATCCTTAGTATCTCTGACATGCCCACCAGACCAGCAATGAAATTAGTGAATCTTCAAGTTTTTAAGTAAAACTCAGCCCTTCCCTGGAGTCATTTCCCTGCCAAGAGTCATAATTTTTAGGGGAAATCGCTCAGGCCATTAGACTGCAGAAGAGTTGCAGAGCTCTTCTTTGTCTTTGTCTTCTCCTGGAAACAAAGAAATGTAAAGGTCATATGTTTAGGGGAAAAAACCCAGCCATAACCAGAGTGAGATGGAACGTCATTGTTGGCTGTTTCTTGAGCATCTTGGTTGTTATAGCTAACAGGACCAGCCTGGCACCAAGAATTGGCAGAAAGAGTGCTGGCGACAGAGCAGAACACATACTTTTTAGATCATGTTATTAAACAATTGGTTGAGCCCATCCTATGAGCCTAGGGCCATGTCTTATACCAACCAGTGGTGATCAGGAGCCTGGAATGCTCGATTTGTTTCTGGAAGTGGAGAACAGCCACGATGGATCAGAATTAGTCAAAATGACTAAAGGGATTGTGGAATCCTCAACTGGGAGAGACTGAGCCACTCTTGGCAATACAATGAACCAGGACTCCTCTGAGGGACTTACAACAAAGAATCCAGGGAAAGAACTGTTGGAATCAGAATGCAGGTGAAAGTGTACGATTTTTCACTTTAGTTTATTTGGGGTTTGGGTTTCATAAGACTATTATTCACTTACAGAAATGAACAATATGGAAATGTGTTTTGCAGGACATGTAGAACCCAGACTGAATTGCTTGCCAGCTCTGGGAAAGGGAGGGAGAGAGAAGTTAGATCATAGAACTTTGGACAATTTATGGGGAAATTGAATACATATAATTGGTAAAAAATACAAATTTAAAAATGCCTAAAGGGGTAATAAAGCTACCTTTTGCACATTGAAAACCAAACTATTCCATGTTGATGTGTATCTGCTTTCCCCCAGTCATACACGCCAGGCTACATGTTATTCCTGAAGGGCAGAGACTTCCCATGACTAAGCTGTATCCTCTCAGCATTTACTATGGTGCCCAACTCCACCTTAGTTGTGGACTTGGAATCTGGGAGATTAAAGATCAACTCTTGCATCTCTCATTTTCGAGTGATTCCATCCTAGAGAAGTCATTTCAGCCTTACTTTTCTCATCTGTAAAATGGGGATTACAATCCCTGTGGTGCCTGCCTCTCAAGGTTGCTTCTCTATGAATGTCAGTGACTCACATGTAGAAATCAAAAAGAGTAAGATCTGTAAAGAAAAAGGCCAAGAAGGGATTTAATAATAATAAGAAGAACCAGCATTTATATAGTGAGAGTGACTAGCTGGTGCAGTGGATAGAGTCAGACTCATCTTTTTGAGTTCAACTGCAACCCTAGGCACTTCATAGCTGTGTGACCCTGAGTAATTCACACAAACCTGTCTGCCTCAGTTTCCTCATCTGTAAAATGAGCTGGAGAAGGAAAGGGCAAACCCCTTCAGTAACTTTGCCAAGAAAACCCAAAATGGGGCCACAAAGAGTCAAGGGTGACTGAAACAACTGAACAACCAAAGACATTCATATATCATTTCAAGATTTGCTGTTCTCCCTTGCTGCCCTGAGAGTTGACATAGAGAAGAACAAGCCTCCCTTCCCATTCATTCCCATGTTTCTGAGCCCCTCCAAAAGAGACCGCATAATGGTTGGATTGGCCAAGGATCTGACAACTCCGAAGTGCCTTGCAGTTATTTCTAGTCAAATGCAGATCCAGTGAGTCAAGTGTATGAAGTGAGAATGTTGGGCAAGGAAGCCTCTGAAATGCCTTCTGGCTCTAAATATCTGAAACTGTCGCCCTTGTGATCTCAGGCCCCTTAATGATAGAAGGAGCACGTGCAGTGAGAGATGATAGTCATACTATAGTCACAGGAGGACTGTTGGTGCTCCTCTGTCCTGGGTGATGTATTTGGGAAAGAAACTGACCCACCAGCCCGAGTCCAGAACGAGGCAACCAGGAGTATTCGGATTTTTGGAATGCGGCTAGATCAGCTTTAATGGAAGGACCTGAGGATGGACTTTTTATTTTAATCCTTTAGCTTCCATTTTAGAATGAATATTATGTATTAGTTCCAAGGCAGAGATTGGTAAAGTTTAGGCAGTTGAAGTTAAGTGACTTTTCCAGAATCATTCTGCTAGAAGTATCTGAGGCCAAATTTGAACCCAGGACCTGAGTCTCCTGAACCACCTAGTTGTCCCCCTTGGGAATGGACTCTTAAGAACTTTCTTCAGATTTCTGAAGCGAAAGAGGAAAGTTAGATTTTGTTTCAAGCGATCTTGGCCTTAGAGGGCTGAACTGAGGCCATTGGATAAGTCAGTCAACAAGCATTTATTAAACTCCTGCTATATACCAGATATTGTGCTAAGCATTGGGGATCCGGAGAAAGATAGAAGTTAGTTTCTGCTTGCAAGGAACTCACAGTCTAATGGGGAAACACATGCAAATAATTATGTACGTGCAAGAAATAGAATAAATTGGAGACCATCGCAGAGTGGAAACAATAGCATTAAATGGGATCAAGAAAGGCTTCTTGAGAAAAGTGGAATTTTAGCAGAGACTTAAAGGAAACCAGGAGGTTATGGTGAGAAGTGAGACAATTTCTAACTTGGGGGATAGCTGGGGAAATTGGGAGATACGGAGTGTCTCTTTCGAGAACTTGAAGAGGCTAGTGACCCTGGATCACAAAACTTTGTAGAGGAAAGCAAAATATAAACACTGGTAAATCACTTTGGAGGGAAATGATGTCAGATGTCCCCAAATGCTTTTTTCTGCCTCTATCATAGCCTCATGATATGACAGTGACATACTTGTCACCGGCAAAGAAACAGGCCAGTGGAGAAGGAAATGGCCAACTATTTAGGGTGTCCTTGCCAAGAAAGCCCCTTGGAGAGCTGTGGTCCAGAGGGTCAAGAAGAGAAGGACACAAGTGAATAACAAAGGAATTGGCTACCACGAGTCAGCATTTTTCACTTTTCTTAAATATTGCAAAATCTAATCTGGCTTTATTGCAACACTGTTCATTTTGATGCTTGGAACAGTCCCACTGAAGACCCATTTTCAGTCTGTTTGCCATCTGATACGGTTAACTCTTTGACTTGACTGATCTAGAGTGATTTTCTGGTTTATGGGTTTGTAAGTGTGTTTATCTCTTTCTGCTTCTGTGGTCTTTCAGGGCAAATTTCCCATGAGCACCACCCCTCTCCAACCTCCCAGATGCCATTGGCCTCATCCTCAGAAGATGGAGAGGAGAGTTGGGACTTTTTAGCTGGAAGAGACTTGAGTGAATCCTCCTCTCTTTGAGCCCTCTCTCATTTTCCTGACCTGTTGACCCATCTCCTGGTGTTTGCTTCAGTAGTTGTTTTTTATGCCTGGAATGCCCTTTCCTGTCCCCTCCCCTCTGTTGTCCTCACCTACTGAATTCTTGAAATCCCAGATCCAAGGACCACCTCCACAGGAAAGCCTTGCCTAGCCTTGTGCTCAGAAATGACGTTTCCCCTCTAAGCACTCACATGGCAATTTGCATCCCCTAGGAACATTTCTCATGTTAGTTTGCATTCCAGTTACTTGTGTAATTACCTATCATAGCTCTGGTCTGGTATAGAGTAGGTGCTTAATAAATGCTCTAGCAGCAGGTCAGCAGCATTCATTCAGTTAACTGAACCTTAATGTTGTTCTTATTTAATGAGTTGAAATGAAATCTGCAGAGAGGATTATATTCTTCTGACTTCTCCCAGGTCACAAAGCCATAAAATGGTAGAACTGGGTGTACATAGAATGGTGTCTGGCGCATAGTAGGTGTTAAATATATGCTTGTAAAGTAACTTAAACCCAGGTCTTTTGGGTCCCACATCTTTGTTCTACCAACCTTTCTATCAAGTGGAGGAAGAAAGTAACCCTATGATAGACAGAGACAAGACTAGAAAAGGATAGGGAGGATGAATGCTAAAATTGCCCTTCCATAAGGACTTTGCACAGAGGAGAGGATTTAGGTTTTCCTTCCTTTCTTGTTTGCTTCCTCCTTCCTCCCCTCACCCTCCCCTCCCCTTCCCTTCCCCTTCCCTTCTTCCCTCCCCTTCCCCTTCCCCTCCCATCCCCTTCCCCTTCGCTTCCTCTTTTCTTCCCTCCTTTCTTCCTTCCCTGCCCTTGCCTTCTGCCTTAGAATCAGAATTCAGTATCCATTCCAAGGCAGAAGAGTAGTAAGGGCTAGGCAGTTGGGGTTAAGTGACTTGCCCAGAGTCACATAGCTAAGAAGTGTCTGTGGCCAGATTTGACCTTCTCCCTTTATTTAAACCATCAGTTTTATTAAAGACTGTTCTGCAGTGGTTTATCCCATGAGAACCTTTCACATTGTGGAAGATGGGACTGTAGAGATGAGCTTCCTCTAAGGCTCTCACTGTAACTCATTCAGTGTTGGGTCTGAAGGAGGTTCTCAAGTGCTTATTGAAGAAAAACTCAACATATGCAAATAAAAATAGTTAGGACCCTTATCCTTGGAGCACACAACTCCAGTGGATAAATATTTATATTATGCTCAAGCCCTAAGAGCTTTATCATTGCAGTGAATTGAAATCTTGCTATTGCACTGACGACTGCACAGAACATTTTTACTTTTCATTTGACCTGGCACATAGGAGGAGCTTGAGGGCTTTTTTGTTTTGTTTCACCATTAATCCATTATAATAATAATAGCTTATTTACATACTTCTATATGGTTGTAACACACTTTTTAATTTTTCACTGATTTGGTGATATAGAGATAAGACAATGGTGATAAAAACAGGCAACATTTATAAAGGGTCTACTCTCTGCCAGACATTGTGCTAAGTACTTTATAGTTATCTCTGTTGAACCTTACAAAATTTCTGGGAGGTAGGTGCTATAATTAACCCATTTACAGACAAGGAAACTGAGGCATACAGAGGTTAAATGGTTGTATTTTTATTGCAGATTTTATTTTATTTACTTATTTATTAATTATTTTATTTACTCATGAGTTACGTATAAGTATTGCTCTCATTTTACAGATAAAGAAACTGAGAAATGAAGTGATTTTTTTGCCAAGGTCACAAGACTAGTAAGTTGCAGTGGTGGAACTCAAATGCCCTCTTCTAATTCCTATTTTAGATAGATAAGAACCAGGGCTGGAAGGAACTTTAGGTAAGGTAGAATCCTAGAATCTCAGGAAGGGACTTCCAAGACCATCTGATTCAACTCATTCCTGAATCAGGAATTCTCTTTACAGCATCCCTGCTAACTGGTTGAAGACCTTCAAGGATGAGAAATTCATCCCCTTCCAATGCAGCCCATTCCTTTTGGGAATGTATTTTTCCTCTTGACCTCTGCTTGCATATCCTTTGTAGTCTTTTATTTATTGGTCCTAATTATGCCTGCTAAGGCCAAGCAGAGCAATTGTAATCCATCTTCTAGGTGATAGCCTTCCAAATATTGGAAAACAGTTTCTGCCCTCTACCCTCAAGGAGCAGCAGCAGCAGCATGTCAGTGGCCTTTTTCTACTATAGGGCATGATGCTTTTTACTAAGTGTCCGGATTTAGACCCAACGCTGCTGTGCCACCTAGCTTCTGTGTGTCTTCGGGGTAGACGGCGTCTGTTTAAGAGCCTAGGATCCGAGAATCAGATTTCCTTCGTCTGAGTGGCACTCTTGCAGAATGCTTCCATCCCTGTAGGGCGATGGGACTACTTTGCCTAATGCTCTTAAGTGGTTCTCTGAAAAATGGGTGTTAGGTGTAACAGGAGTAGCCAGGGCAATCCGTGCCCAAGCTGTCTGCTGATGGAGGCTTTGGAATGTTAGGTGGCGTCTGCTTACAGTGTCTTAATGATATTATGCATTTTTATAGGTTGGGGCCATATTGTGTGTGTGTGATTTGTCATCTGTGTATTTAGTTTGCTAAAATTACTCAGTGGTGGGGGGTGAGTGGACTGGCCTGGACACTGTATCCCTTTGTCTTAGTGGTGGTCACGCCATGCATACTGTCTTCTTCTCTGTCTAGGAGCCCTTCCTCTATCTTCTCTGCCTGTAAACTCACTACAGAATTCCTCCTCTCATTCTCAGACCGTCTGAACCTGTGGAGCCTGGCTCAGACAGAAACTTCTAATGACAGTTAGCATCGTCTTCCTTTCTGAGTGGGTTTAATGAATGAAAGTCCAGTTAAGTTCATGAACAGCTGGAGTCTGTGCTAATGCTCTGACCCCCTTGTAAGGAAAGCAAAGAAAACGTGTTGGCTTCTAATGTTGGTGATTCCCAATCCCTTTGAGGGTGGGTAGGGCTTGGAAGAGTTTTGGGTGATGGGGAGAGGGAAGTAGCCAATAGGAAAAGCCTTGGTCATGTTTGGTGGGGAGTAGGTTGGGTGGAGCTGCTCTTAGAACAAGGAATAGAGAATAGAGAAACAGGAAAATGAGAGTGACAGAGAGAGAGAGAGAGAGAGAGAGAGAGAGAGAGAGAGAGAGAGAGAGAGAGAGAGAGAGAGAGAGAGAGAGCGCGAGCACACTCATCATGTCTGGAAATAGCAGGAAAAGCAGTGAATGTAGCTTTGTGTTTTAAGATTGAAAGGAGGAAAGCAAGTAGAAAGAAGCCTTTGCATAGGAAGAAAATATTATGTAATAGTTTTAATTTATTTAAAAGTATAATAGAATAAAAATGATAGATGACAGAAAAACCAAAGCCTTTATTTAAGAAACATTTGGGGGGGTGGGGACAGAGGACCCGGGTTCAAATCTAAGTCTTGGTGCTTACTGTCTGTGTGACCTTAGACAAATCATTTGACTTGTAAGATGACAGTTGTATTCTGTGGTCTTTTAACCCTGCATTATACTTTGACCTCTTTGGGTCTCAGTTTCCTCATCTGTAAAATGAACAGGTTGAACTAGATAGTCTGGGAGGTCTTTTCCAGGGCCAGATCTTCCAATGGCTCCATCCTTTCCTAACAGTGTTCCCATTTGGGGAATTTGAGTGTCAGGTAATAAAATGAATGTTGAAGAAATGCATTAAAGTAGAACTAAAAGAATCATACAGATTAAGAAAGGAGCAAAGAAAACTGGGAAATTGCTCATTGTGTGGGACATTTACCATTCCAAGAAACCCAGATGTTGAATTTGTATTGGGTAAACTGAGGGATATGCTTCACAAGAGAGGGGAATACCTGGTAGTCCTTACTGAATGAAGAATGTGTCTGGGAGCCAACCTGCTTGGCTTTTAGGGGTCTCTTGTGTTTTATATGGACTTGACTCTTCTTTTGGGCAGACTGGGCTGCAGACTGTTTGGAGTGTAATGTTTTATATTTGAAAGAGGAAAAGGCATTGATGTTTTCAGTTTTAATTAGATCTAATAGTGAGTACCAGGTTCTAGACATGGGGAGAGTGTTTTATTTTAAAGCCTTCCCCAAATCATTCTTAAATATAGGAAGTTTCTTCCAACATTTCCTGTTTTGTTTTGTTTTGTTTTTTTTCCTCTAGGGAAAGGGCCTTTGATTTGACAAGTAATAGCACTTGGCAATTATATGGATGTTTTTGGACATTGGTTTAAAAATTATATTGAGACGTCCGCTGGCCTCTGACACTTCCTAGCTGTGTGACTCATGGCAAGTCACTTAAACCCAATTAACTATCCATACCACTTTTCTGCCTTGGAACCAATAGTTACTATTGATTCTAAGAGGGAAGCTAAGGGTTTTAAGAGAGAGAGAGTCAGTCTGTTTGAAACAAAATTAATTGCATTTTTATTATTAACAGCATTCAAATTATTGATTGTTTCCATAATGGGAACTGTGATTTTGTTGGGTCAGTAAAATCCTTGCAGGTTTCCTGGAGCCACTAAGTAGGTGAATTCCCTAAATTCCTGAAATACTGGTTTTTCAAGGCCTCTAGTCCATAGTTTGAAATCCTGGAATTTCCTTCTAAGAAGTAAAATTTAATAAATAATCATTGTGTAGAGTTTTAGGGCAAAGAGAACATGATAAATTTAGATTTATTAGTGGAAGGGCTCATAGAGACCAAATATCTAGCACCATTCCATTTCATAGATGAGGAAACTGAGGTCCAGAAAAATTAAGTGACCGATTCAAAATCACAGACTAGGAAGTAACAGTGATGAAATTTGAACTCAAGGCTTCTGACTCTACCTATATCATGATGGATACCATTCTCAGATTTCACCTAGGACTTAATTTGTGTACTGGTCCTCTCTTATTAGATGGTAACCCCCTGAAACTCAAAGCTTGCTTCTTGTCTTTGTGATTTCAGCACCTATCACCATGCCTTAAGTATAATAAGAATTTATGGACTTAAATCGAATTGAAAGGTTTTGAGCAGAGGAACAACATGATTGAATAAAGAAGATTAATCTGGAAGCAGTGATGAAGGGAGAGGTTGGAGTGAGGAGGAAAGATTGTTTGGAAGCTGCTGTCTAAGCCAATGGTGTCAAACCCAAATACAGATGGGTCCCGCTAAACCATATGTAAGGAAGGATTCCTGCTCGATGCCTATTAGCCTAATTTTAGAATTTAATATTGCCTATGATTTACTGTATTTTTACTTATTTTGTTAAATATTTCTCAGTTACATTCTCATTTGGGTCAGGGCCACTGAGAGTTGTGGGTGGCAGGCCGTGTGTTTGACCTGTCTGGTTTAGGCTGGTGATAATTAGATCTTTGAGGCTAACATGGCTTATCTGATGATGGCAATAGGAACACAGAGGAGTAGATTGGGGCAGGTAGATGGCTCAGTAGCTAGATTGCCAGGACTGGAGTTAGGAGGACCTGAGTTCGGATTTAGACTCCCAACACTTTCTCTCTGTGTGACCCTGGGCAAGTCACTTAACCCCATTTATCTAGCCCATGTCCTTCTGTCTTAGCTTTCATTAGGACAAAAGTAAGGATTTTAAACAAATGAATAAGAGAGAATGGGTTTGAGAGGCAGTGTGGTAGGGAAAACATGATAGGGCTTGATGACTGAGTGTGTTAGGTGAGAGGGACAGATTGTCAAGAATGGCACCCAGGTTTTGAGCTTGGGATGAAGCTGATTTCATTGACAAAAAGATACTATTGATGAAGTCAGAAGTGGGAGAAAGTTTGAGGGCAAAGATGGACTGATCAGGAGGTAGTGGGTTCCACCTCACTAGGGGACCACTTGTTGGAGTTGTTCAGAACCCGATTCCCTTTGAGGCAGTTTGGACTCGATGGCCTCTAGGGTGCCTGCTAACTCTGAAATCTTGGGGCAGTGATTTTGGCTTGGACGTGTTGATTTGGAGGTCTTTTAGGGCTTGTTGATGCAGAAAGGTTGGCTAAGTTGCCTGACATGTGGCTGTTATGGTCAGAAGCTTTATACACAACGGATGTTGCCAAAGGGAGAAGGGGGAGAGAGAGAGGGAGAGAGAGAGAGAGAGAGAGAGAGGGAGAGAGAGAGAGAGAGAGAGAGAGAGAGAGAGAGAGAGAGAGAGAGAGAGAGAGAGAGAGAGAGAGAGAGAGAGAGAGAGAGAGAGAGAGAGAGAGAGAGAGAGAGAGAGAGAGAGAGAGAGAGAGAGAGAGAGAGAAAGAAGGGGAGAGAGACACACACACAGAGACAGAGAGAAAGGAAGAAGGGGCTTCAGAGAGGAAGAGGGAAAGAGAGACAAACAGAGAAAGGGAGAGAGACAGAGAGGGAAAAGGAGAGACAGAGAAAGATGGAGGGGGGGGAGAGACAGAGAGAGAAGAGGGAGAGGGAGACAGAGAAAGGAAGAGGGGGATTCAGAGAGGAAGAGGGAAAGAGAGGCGGAGAGAGACAGAGAGGGAGAGGAAAAGAGAGAGACAGAGGGAAAAGGAGAGACAGAGAGAAAGATGGGAGAGGGAGACAGAAAGGAAGAGGGGGATTCAGAGAGGAAGAGGGAAAGAGAGACAGAAAAAGGGAGAGAGACAGAGGGAGAGGAAAAGAGTGACAGGGAGAGACAGGGAAAAGGGGAGACAGAGAGAGATGGATGGGGAGGAGAGAGAGAGGGAAAGGGAAGGAGAGAGAGAGGGAGGAAGAAGGCAAGTTAGGAAAACCCACAACCCTGAACACTAGAGTTGTTTCTTATTGGGAGTAAGGGGGTGGGGGTGCCTTTTGTTTAGTTTTCTCCTTTGCTACTGGCAGATTAGGCAGGTTTCTAAAGGCCTTCTTGAAAACTTCTGTGAGAATTAGGTAGCCTGTACCAAATAAGGCCTTAGTTTAGTGTGGGAAGGAAGGCTATTTGTGAGTAGCTGGGTGGAAAGGGGATTATTTGTGTCCATCCAGACTCCCGATTTCTTGTCTTGCCTTACCTGCAGAGGGATACACATTGTCTTGTGGATGGGAACTGTTGGTAGGCCTCAGCTTCTTTTTCCCATTCCCTCCCCATCTTCCCCTCCGCCCCTCCCATTTCAGGCCTACCTCCAATTTGCCAACAAAGTGCTGTTTGTTATAGGGTAAAGCAGGCAATTATCTGGGCAGCGACTGTGGCTGCAAACAGCCACTTTAGTTCAAAGCGTGACGGCGCTGTAGCAGGCGGGAAGGACCCCACGACAGGCTGGCTAGTTTAGGTTTATTAATTTACTTTTAAGGAAAGTGAGGAGACCCAGATGATAATGTTTTAAAGCAGCTGGCTAGAGAATGGCCTTCACCAGAAGCAAATGCTAAGCAGAGAGAATAGGCCTTTGCCTTAACGTATCCTTGTCCGTCCTTGCCTTCGCTGGTGCAGGGAAAATCGATTCCAGCAAGTGTTAAATACCTACTATGGGAAAGGCACTATCATGAGTCACTGAGGCTACAAAGAAGAGATGAACAATGGCCCTGCCTTTTAGGGGCTCACATTCTCCAAGGGGGGGAGGAGCCTGAGTTAAGATGTGGGACTACAAATGCAAACTTGGAGGTAAATGCTAGCACTTAAATGGACTTTAGTCTCAATACCTCCTAGATGTCAGCAAGACTACCAGCATGAAAAATGAACCCTAAGATTCAAAAGAAAGCAAAATTGGGCCTCAGAATGAGATAATATCACCATTTATCCCAATTTCTTAGGGGTAGAAAATGGTTGCTTTGTTTTTTTCTGGTAGAAAAGGAAAGGGTAAATCAATAATTTTCAAAATTCCTATATCTTCAAGATAGGATTTTGGGTACTTTATGGGATAAGTTCCCATGAATATTTATCTATTATTTTCTTATTTATCGATTTGAAAAAATTTCCCCTTTGAAAATAGCAGGTCTTTGGAGGCTAAACTCAAAGTTATCATTTTAATAATAATAAAATAAATAATAAGCAATAAAGAATTACATTAAAAAAACTTATAGATAAATGCCAGATAATTTTAGGGAGCAGGGAGCAGTAGTGTGATCAGAGGACAGAAGGCTTCCCGTAAAGGGTGACATCTGAACTGAGCCTTAGAGAGAGGAAGGAGTCTAAAAGTCAGAGATAAGGGAGTGCGTTCTAGGAAGCACCCTACCCCACCCCCAAGCTCTACATAGGAATGAAGATTAAATGCCAAGTTCAGGGAACAGTAAGTTGACCAATTTGACCATAACATGATATGTGTGAAGGGGAGTAATTCACAGAAAGTCTGGAAAGGTAGAGGGAAGCCAACTTATGAAGGTCTTTAAATGCCAAACTCAGGAGTTTTTATTTTATCATTAAAAAAAAAAAATAGAACGCTCCACTGAAGAAGGCTTATTGAGAAGGAGAGTTCTGGGGTCAGACCTCTACTAAATGTAGGAAGATTATTTCTAACAGTGTGAGGATGATTAGAGAAGGGAGAGATTGGAAGCAGGGAATCCAGTTAGGAGACTTGGTGGATTGAGAGGTCATTCACTCAGTCAGTAGAATTTATTGAGTGCCAAGTACTGTGTTAAGCACTGGATGACATGATGAACTCGAGTGGTGGCCATGTGAGTGGAGAGAAAAGGGAATGGATGGGAAAGAGCTTGTAGGGGTAGACGTGACAACATTGACAGATTGAGGATGAGGAAGTGATACGTTGGGAATGACTTCAGGGTTGTGACTTTAAAGAAAGAATGATGGTACCATGGAAAGAAAAATAAGGAAGTTTGGGGCAGAGGCAGGTTTAAATGGGAAGATAAAAAGTCCTACTTGGGGACATACTGAATGTGGCCTCTTAGGGAGCAGCTGTGTGGCTCACTGGATTGAGAGCCAGGCCTAGTGACAGGATGTCCTGGGTTCAAATTTGACCTTAAATACTCCCTAGTTGTATGACCCTGGTCAAGTCACTTAACTGAAGTTGCCTAGTCCTTAACACTCTTCTGCCTTGGAACCAATACACAGTATTGATTCCAAGAAGGAAGGAAGGCAATTCCAAGATTTTTTTTGTTTGTTTTTGTTTTTTTTTTTAATGGCCTTTTAGATATATGCTCAGATGTGTGCCTTCAGGATATCCAACTATTGGGAGTTTCTTTTCCACCATGCCATTTACTAGATTTTTTACTTTGGTTGGACTAGATGACTTCTAAGGAAAAGTCCTTCCTGTTCTAAAATAGACCTTGAGATATGGAACTTTTATGATTCTTGTGGAAGTTTGTTGAACTGTTAAATGGAAAGAGCATTTATAATGAACTCTGGGCTACTTTGGTGCCTCATTGCTGCTCATCATTGTGTGCCTGTGTTTTTCTGTTGGTTAAAGGTTCAGTTCAGTGGAAGAACTCACACTGAGGAAATATCAGCCTTTTGGAAGTTTAGAAATATATCATTTGATACTTTAAAAATTCTGTTGAATTTTATAATTTTTTGTATTGCAATAAAAGAGTGACTTATTTCCTATCTTCTTCATTTCTAAATGTATTCCCAATGCAGAGCTGTCGTTCAGTCACTTGAGCTGTGTCTGACGATGCCTGACCTCATTTAGAGTCTCCTTGGCAGAGATGCTAAGAGCCATAAGCCATTTCCTTGTCCAGCTCATTTGACAGGTGAGGAGCTGAGACAAACAGGGTTAAGTGACTTGTCCACGATTACAGGGCTAGACAGGAACTCAGGTCTTCCTGAATCCAAGGCCTGCCCTCCAACCACTGTGCTGTCTAGTAACCGGCCCTATAGACAGAGTTCTCCGTTGCAATCAAAGAATACAACAGTAAGTACACAGGCAGAGGTCCAAACCCATATTTCTCTGCTCCTGAAAAGAGGGAGTGAAGGGCATTTTCTCAATTTTTTCTTCTAGATCAACTTTGTTGTAATTACCCAGCGTTCAGTTGGAAATTTTTGTGTTGTTTCCGTTCTGGCTATATTGCCATTCAAAGTACTGTTCTCCTGGCTCTGCTAACTTGACTTTGGATTAATTCATGTAAATTTCCCCATGCTTTTCTGTATTCAATACTACCACACTGGGCATATTTAAAAAAAAAAGAGAGAGAGAGAGAAGAGAAGAGAAGAGAAGAGAAGAGAAGAGAAGAGAAGAAAAAAGAAAAGAAAAGAAAAGAAAAGAAAAGAAAAGAAAAGAAAAGAAAAGAAAAGAGAAAAGAAGAGGAAAAAAGAAAAGAAAAACAAAGAGAAAGCAAGCCTCTGCCCATGAGGAGTCTTTATTCCAATGTGGATAAGGATATACAAAACAATGTCAAGCAGATATAAGAAATCCTTGGAAGCGGAGGCTCAAGCCCTTAGTTTGGGGAAGGAGCAAGTAGAATGGGGAGGGAGAGACAGGGAAGGAGGGAGGCAGGAGGGAGCGAGGAAGATCAGTTTGAAAGCTGTCACAGTAATCCAATGAGAGGCCATGCAAGTCTGAGAGAGGGTGGTGGCTGGATGAGTTCAGGTGGAGTATATGAGAGGATATGATAGACCCAGAAATGACAAGATTCAGCAACTGTATTCTTACTCATTTTTTTAACCCTTACCTTCTGTCTTAGAATTGATACTAAATATAAGTATTGGTTCTAAGGCAGAAGAAAAATAAAGGCTAGTCAATTGGGGGTTAAGTGACTTGTGCAGGGTCACCCAGCTAGGAAATGTCTGAGGTCAAATTTGAATCCAGGACCTCCCTTCTCCAGGCCCGACTCTGAGTCTGCTGAGTCACTTAACTGCCCCTTACTCTATTTCTGCTGGGATGCTAGGGTTATGTTTACTTTTACATACCACAATCTATTTAGCTATTCCCCAAACTGTGGGCATATACTTTGTTTCCATTTTTTTGCTACTACCCTCAGACCCCCAAATGCTGCTAAAAATCTTGTGGCACAAGGGGGAATCCTTTTGTAATTAGCCTCCTTGGGGCATATAGCTAGGTTGTGATTAATGTGAGTTTGAATTATAATAACAATTAATAATTTCTTAACATTTTTTGACATCTATTATGTGTCAGGTATTGTGCTGAGTGCTTTACAAATATTATCTCATTTGATCCTTACAACCCTGCAGTGTTGGTGCTTTTATTTTGCACATTTTACAGATGAGGAAACTGAGGCAAACAAAGGTGAAGTGCTTTGCCTATGGTCACCCAGCTAGGAAAGTATCTAAGGCTGGATTTGAATTCATGTTTTCCTGATTCCAGGCCCAGCACTCTCCTATCTTTGTGGGTTTCATTATTTGCCTTAAGACCTCATTGTACTCCTAGCACTGGACTATTTGAGTCAAAGGGTACAAGAATGATAGTCCTAGAACATCAACTCCTCACATGCTCCATCCTACTTTTGTCCAGAATTCAACATCCTTTTTTATACTGTCTTTAACTCGTCTTTCCCCTCCGCATATCTTCCCAGAAGGGAAATAAAGTATTCAAGAGTTCACTGATCTCCTCACCTTATTCCTTGTAATGGGTCAGTGGGATGTGTGCTAGAGACTCTCTCTTCAAGTCTCTATCACAGATGAAAGTACAGATTACTTCTCTGCCCATCTGTATATTAATGGTGATGACAGCTGACATTACTGCCTACCTTTTCTCATTTGATCTCCAGAACCACCTTGCGAGCACTATAGCCAGTAGTAGTATTCCCATGTTTATAGCTGAGGGCACTCAGTTTTTGACCTGTCCAGCTACACAGCTTGTAAATGGCAGAGGTGGACTTGGAATCTATTCTCTCTTGACTTTAAGGCCCAAATTCGTTAGACCATACTGTGGTATCTCAGTTTGGGGAAGGAAACTTACAAAAGTGTAGGAATAAGTTTATTTTTGCTTATTTTGAGATTAGCACATATTATGGAGACTTTAAAAAAGGCTGTGAATAGTGATGAATGGAGTAAATGAGGTTTTTTGAAAAGGCAGCTCACATAACTGTGTGCCTTTCTAGCCTTTGATGACTTAATTTTCCATTAACAAATGCATCCCTGAGAGCAAAGTAGTCTTCATGGTAATTCAGTATTGACTAAGAACTAGGGGGGGAAAAAGGGGCTGGGAAAGAACTCTTTCTCTGTCTCTCTTTCCTCCTTTCCTCTCCCCTTCTTAATTTCTTTCTTTTTATCCCTCCCTCTTTCTCTAGCTCTCTTTTTCTTTCTTTTACTTAATTTCTTTCTTCCACCTTGTCTTTCTTACTCCCTCCCTCTCTTAACTTTCTCTTTCTTTCTTTCTTTCTTTCTTTTCTTTCTTTTTTCTTTCTTTCTTTCTTTCTTTCTTTCTTTCTTTCTTTCTTTCATTCTTTCCTTCCTTCCTTCCTTCCTTCCTTCCTTCCTTCCTTCCTTCCTTCCTTCCTTCCTTCCTTCCTTCCTTCCTTCTCTCTCCTTCTTCTTCCTCTCTCCTTCCTTCCTTCCTCTCTCCTTCCTTCCTTCCTTCCTTCCTTCCTTCCTTCCTTCCTTCCTTCCTTCCTTCCTTCCTTCCTTCCTTCCTTCCTTCCTTCCTTCCTTCCTTCCTTCCTTCCTTCCTTCTTCCTTCCTTCCTTCCTCTCTCCTCCTTCCTTCCTTCCTTCCTTCCTTCCTTCCTTCCTTCCTTCCTTCCTTCCTTCCTTCCTTCCTTCCTTCCTTCCTTCCTTCCTTCTCCTTCCTTCCTTCCTTCCTTCCTCCCTCCCTCCCTCCCTCCCTCCCTCCTTCCCTCCCTCCCTCTCCTCCCTCCCTCCCTCTTCCTTCCCCCCTTTCCCCTTCCCCCTTCCTTCTTTTTCTTTTTTGGTGCAGGGGTTAGAGAAGGTAGACTCTTTTTGTAGGGCTGTGTGGCTCCATTGTTGAAGCTTTTTGAATCCGTAATTAAGGCCCTTGCATTGCTGTAACCCAACTACATGTTAACCAGTGTAGTAACATTTAAGAACCTGTTAGCTTATTCATGTTCCCTAATTTAAGACAGTCACTAGCTTTAACGTATAATTTTCCTGGGAAGGATAGGCATATACCTAAAAGGGTAACTTGGCACAGTAGTTGTTACCTTGGTATCTCAGAGACCTTGGGATCAAATCCTGCCTCTCACACTGAATTGTGTCACCCTGGGCAAGTCACTTAATCTCTCTAGACCTTAGTTTCCTCATCTGTAAAATGAAGAGAGCTTAAATTCCATGATCTCTAAAAGTCCCTTCCAGACCCCCAATTTTTTTTAACCCATACCTTTTTTCCTAGAAGTCAAACCATAGTGTTGACTAAGTATTGGTTCCAAAGCAGAAAAGCAGTAAGGGCTAGGCAACTGGAGTTGAGCGAATTGCCCAGGGTCACAAAAGCAGCAAGTGTCTGGGACCAGAATTAAACCCAGGACCTCTCATCTCCAAGCCTGGCTCTCCCCTGATCCACCTAGTCACTCCATCTCCCCCCCCCCCAAGTTTAAATCTAAAGATCCTCTGAGTTTAGGAAGACCTGAGTTCAAATCTAATCTCCATCCTTTAGCCACGTAACCCTGGTCAAGTCACTTAATTCATAAGTAACTAATGCTGGAACAAGAAATGTTCCTTTTCTAAGCCTCAATTTCTTCATCTGGAACATTGGAATAATACCTCAAGACTTGTTTGAGAGTCAAACGAGATAATGTACAGAATGCTTTTTGGGAAAATTTGGAAGTGCCATGTATATAAATGTCAGTCATCATGAGTTTACCTTTCAGGGGTCTTTTTCTTGGCACTAAAACAATAAGACTAGATAACTTAGGCCAAACTAAATCATGTCAGTCCAAGTGTTAACCCCTTGTATCGTCTCGATTTCCTCCTCCTCCTTCCTGTATCTGAGAGCTATTCTCATGACCTTCTGGCCAGACAGCTTATTTGAGGTGCAGCCAGACGATGCATGTGGACAGTCCTGCTTTTTTAATCTCATCTCCTAAATTAGGCCTTTGAGCCCTTAATTATTCTGTTGGGTTCTTTCTCAGCCCCCCTTGGTTGGCTGGTATTTTGTCTCCATGAGATCTCCACGTGCAAAGCATTATCATCATCCATCTGGCCTTACTAGTGATAGACAGCAGGATAGACTTCTTCCCTCATTCCTTCCTCCCCCTTCCCCCCCCCCCATTTTCCCCTCCTCCCAACCTCTTTTAATTTGCTTTGTGAAGCCTGGAATCATGAGTTCCTAAAATCTAATTAGCAGCTCACCGTTGCTATGGTGGTCCCTTTTGGCAGAGCCGCTCTATAAGTGACTCCACCACCTGTTGAAGGTGTGTGGGATTTGTTTTTTCTCTTGGTCCCTGCCTGGCTCAGAAAAGAAATTGAAACCCAAATTCTGCTTTCCAGTACACTCAATCCAACCAACGTACTTGGTGCTGGAAATAAGGGAGAAACAGGTGACATTCTTCTGGGGTGGGCTCTACATTCACCATCGGGGATGGAGAGGATCTCCTAAACCTAGAACAGTCCCTGACTTTAAAAGGGCTTACTTGTTAATGGAGAGAAACAAGTTGATCAATGAATGAAAATTTAAAATTATACAAAAGAGGACAGCTAGGTGGCTCAGTGAATTGAGAGCCAGACCTAGAGCTGGGAGGTCCTGGGTTCAAATGTGGCCTCCGATACTTTCTAGCTGTGTGATCCTGATCAAGTTGCCTAGCCCTAGCATTCTTCTGCCTTGGCACCAATACACAGTATCGATTCTAAGATGGAAGGTAAGGGTTTAAAAAAATTATACAAAAAGTCACTTTTTCAGGGGTTTGGATACTAGCAGGGTGATCGGGGTAGACCCTTTGTAGCAGGGTCATACCTAGCTGAGCCTTGAATATAAAGTGGCTAGAACTTTTTGCTTCCCAGTGAGCCGTTATTGGGCCATGTAATATGGTCCAATTTAGTGTCATGTGCAGAATGAACTAGCATGGCATGAATTAATTTTCTCTAGCTTATTTCAAAAGATAATACCTAACACTGAACTCATTTACCATAATTTTTGTAGTTTGCTCTTCATTATTGCTGCCCTTGGGTTTCCTGTCTTTCAGCCAGTTTCTGTGCACATGATGATGCCTGTGGCCACAGAAGTTTCAGTTAGTTTAGTGAGTCTGATTTCATGAGACGCTGTATCAAATGCTTCTCCAAGATCAAAGGACAGCATGCTCATGGCATCCGTGCCCTTCAGTTGTTAATCATCTTGCTGCAGTCAGGAAATCCTATGGCCAAGGGAGGCTAGAGATGAGGAAAGAGCCCCCCCCCTCCCCTTCTTTTTCCCTCCTCCCCCCATTTTCCCTCATACCCTCCCACTCATTTATTTATAATTGTTTGTCACCCACATCTCCTTATTAATAGATATGCTGCTGTGTTCCTGACCTCCAGGAGCATGCAGTCTAGAGATCATCCACCTCTTTCATTTCTCTCTCTTGGCAACTTTCCTTCTGTACCTGATTGACTCTGCCATTTCTGCTTGTTCAGGTTATTCTTCCATCTATAGTCCTGGCTCTATTCACTGAGCCATCTAGCTGCCCTCTGTTGATGGTATTTTTTTTAGACCTCTTACTTCTCATCTTAGACTCAATACTGTGTATTGGTTCCAAGGCAGAAGAGCAGTAAAGGCTAGGCAATGGGGGAGGGGGGTCAAGTGTCTTTTTTTAGGGCCACACAGCTAAGAAATGTCTGTGTTCATATTTGAACCCAGGACCTCCCATCTCTGGGTCTGGCTCTCTATCCATTGAGACACCTAGCTGTTAATAGTATTTAAAATTTTTTTTCCCCCCAAACCTTTACCTTTCATCTTAGAGTCAATACTTGTGTATTGGTTCCAAGGCAGAAAACTGGTAAGGGCCAGTGTCTGAGGTCATATTTGAACCCAGGACCTCCTGTCTCTACATCTAATTCTCAATCCTTTGAGTCACCTAGCTAGCTGCCCCCTATTGATTTATATTCTTGAGTTTTAGATTCCCCCATATTGACTGAAGCAGAAAGCTCTAGATTCATCTGTCTGTAGGTATCTGGATCTGTTTCTATCTTTTTAATACACTTTTTTTCATCTCTCTTCATTCCTAGATTATACTTGGTTTGTTGGGATTTTCCCCTCCGCCCAGATCTTAAATTTCAGAGTTTCTCACAGCCTAAATCTTAGTAGTTCTGCTGCTATTGATGCCTAATGATTCCAGGGCTCACCATTTCTCAGACCCTTGGCTTCTCCTGCCATTTGTCTCCACCATTTAACTACCAGGAAAAGGAAAGGCAAAGAGAATGCTGTCATATTAGTCAATTTTTTTGAGCTTAAACTGTCCATGAGTTAGATTTTTCCATGCATTTCCCAAACTCTATTATGGATTATTGAAAATCGGTTGTGTAGAAAAACCAATTTGCAGGATGTGATTTATTCTCTTAACAGCTCATGCTTCTGGATACTTCCTGCTGTCATCTTCTAGGTCAGTCGGTATCAGAGTGTGGACCGGGGACCACTGTGGGGGTGGTGGGAGGGTCCTAATGCCCTTTTAGGGAATCTTTGTGTTCAAAAACATCTTCCTAATAAGATGAACACGTTTTCCTTTTAAACAGTACATATCTATCGCTATAACCCATATTAATAAAAGCCCTTTTGCAAAGGCATCCTTAGTGATTTTTAAGTGTTTTAAAGGGATACTGAGACTAGCTGCTGCTTTCAGTGCTTATATTCTAATTCCTTTTTTCTTTTTTAAAAAAAAATGTTTTTTCCCCAATTATATATAAAAACAATTTTTTGACATTTTAAGTTCCAGATTCTCTCTCTCCCCTTTATCTCCTCTCCTAGAGCAACAAGCAATTGGATATAGTTTATACAGGAGCTGACATGCAAAACATATTTCCATACCTAATCTTCTTTTTAAAATACCTAATGGTTTTCAAGGCAATCAAAGTGGGTCTTGCCCAGAAATGTTTTTCGAACCACTCCCTGTAAGGGTTTTTTTTCTGTATTGTCTTCTGAGTCGGATAATGTCAACATGGAATTTCTCTCTCCTTCTAAAAAAAGAAACAAAATGCTAAAAAATCCTCCTCAAAAGGCAAACAGACAAAACTTGCATGTGTCTCAAGGCAGCTTCAGGTTGTGCTTGACAGTCTTTTTAGCCCTTTTCAGATCGTGTTCTATTTCCTTGCCTCACTTTGCAATCAACAAGGAATAAATCAAACCAAATGCCTTAAATCTCGAGCTGTTCCTGCTAGAAGCATCTGGACAGCCTTCACCTGCTTATGACTATTATTTGCATTGATGGAAACTTTGTAGTGGCCAGGATTCCAAGTAGATCCCTGGCAATGGCATTTATGCGAACTCCTGGGTGCTCCAGTAGCTCAGCTCATCTTGCTTCACCAGCATTTTGTGTACAAGCAAAGCTATGAGCTGCAGGGGCCGGAGGAAAAAGAAACCTTTCAGGCAGAAAAGTTTGATTCTGGGAATATGCTTCAGCTACTTGAAATATTGGATCAGTTGATCTATTTAAGAAATGTATGTGTGTTTCCATTTGTATTAGATCTATGGGAGGTGGCTCTTTGGATAGAGCTCCAGACCTGGGCTTGGGAAGATTCCCTTTCCTGAGTTCAGATCCAGTCTTGGACACTTCCTAGCTGGGTGACCCTAGACAAGTCACTTTCTGCTTCAGTTTCCTCAACTGTAAAATGAACAAAACACTCCAGTATCTCTGCTAAGAAAACCCCAAATGGGCTCACCACGAGTAAGACACAACTGAAAGGACTGAACACCACCATCACGTGCATATATATATATGTGTGTGTGTGTGTGTGTACATACATATATGTATATATATGTATATGTATATATACATACATATGCATATATATGTATATATACATACATCTATATGTATATATATGTGTGCTACACAGGAGCTTGTGGTTAAATAAGATACATATGTGTTCCTGCAAGTTCTTCAGCCTCACTGCCTTCACTTACCCTGCAGCATGGGGAGCAGTATGTCCTTCTTTTGGTGGCCCAATTCACTATGTTTTTATGTTTTATGTGTGTTTATATATATATATATATTTACTTATTTATTATTATTATATTATAGTCAAATATTTATTATATTTATTTATATATAATATATTATGTTATATATGATTTACACTCATATACATTTATGTGCACATAACACACATGTACACATAACATGTATAGCATACCGCAGTATAACGTGCACATATGTGCATTTGGTTTTACATGTGCAAGATATGCATATATATCACAGTGTAACATGACCGTGCATTTATGTGTATATAATATACATGCATATATAGCCATATAAAATTATAGTATAATATACATGCACATATAACACCTATAGTACAACATATAGCATATATATATATATTTGTGGTACATAATGTATGTGTATAATATACATGTACCCACGACAGCCTAATAATATAGGCATAACACAGGTGTGCATACACTAATGTGCATGTGTAAATAATATATAACATAGTATAACACAAATGTACATTGATGTGTACATTATATATGCATATATAAATAGTATAAAATTATACTATGCTGTTATGGTGCATAATATATTGTATGATTACCTGCATACATAACATAGTATAACATACTAGCATAATAGGAACAAGTATGCATTTATGGGTACTTAATAATATAGTGTGTAATAATATACATGCCATACATAACATAATAGTAAAACACAAGTATTCATTTATGGGTGCCTAATAATATATATGTGTAATATAACACATGCTATAACACGTACAACTATGCATTTATGGGCATGTAATATAGGGTGTATAATCTACATGCATAGATTACGTAGTATAAAATGACATAATATAATATAACTCCACATGCATTTATGTGTACACAATACACATGTATGATATGCTGCACACAGTATAGTACACACACATATTCATTGATGGGTACATACAATGTACCTGCCTGTCTACCACATATAATATAACATAATATAGTATGGCATACATGTGTACGTATCTAGTGTGTATACTGGGATATACACATGTAGGTACTTTTATCTCTGTAGCCCTAGCCACACATGAAACATATGTGTGCATTTCTGTTTATGTGCATATAGAGCCCATAGAATAAGCTCTAGGCCCGCATGTGTTTGCGTGTGCATGGTTGGCACGCACTCGTGTAACATGCAGAGCATGCTGCGTGTAGGATCTCTGTGTGTCCGGGGGCAGGGGCAGGGAGAGCAGCTGGGCTCTTCTGGATTTCTCAGAAGTAGGAGCCGTTGTAGATGGCTATTTGTTTGGTGTTGATGTCCTTTAGAGATAAGCCGGCCCTAGACCATTCCAAGCAGTGGCTCTCCCATGTCCCAAAGCGCAGTGACCCAAATTTGTGCCAGCCTCCTTCATCTTTAAGGTCCTTTGCAGAGAAGTGTGTTGTCGGTGCCACTTCACCAAAGCCCTGGGGGTTGCAGCGTCCTCTGGAAGACGGGCAACCCTGCACTGGGGAGGAAATGACTGGCAGAGCCCCATTATAGCCCTCAGTCCTGGGGCTCCCTGTCCTGCGGCTCAGTCTGCTTAGTCACACTGCTGTGTCATGTAAATAGTGCTCGCCTTCCCAGCTTGCTTAGACAAAGTCAGGAAGAAGCTGCGCAGGGAATGGACCCTCCACATAAGGGAGATAAGACACACGTGGGTTCTAGACGCTCGCCAGCTCCACCTCCTCGCTCACACTGAGTTCTAGGGGGCCGGTGACCAGTGGCACTCACACAGGTGAACTGGACACCTCAGTGACTCCCCCTCTCCGACCCTCCCAAGCCTGAGAGCCAGTGGGGAGGAGGCTTTGATGCCAAAGGCTTCTTTCACAAAACATGTTCTGTTTGAGGTGCCCTGGAATCCAAGGTGAGAGGCTGATTTGGGAGGCAGGGAGGGGAGTTGCTCTAGGGACCCATGGGCAGAGGGAGGGAAGGAGAGGGAGAAAGGGAGTGGGAGAGAAAGTGGAGAGGAGAGAGAGAGAGAAAAGGAGAGGGAGGGGGGAGAAAGAGAGGGAAAGGAAAGAAGGAGAAAAGGTGGGGAGAAAGGGGAGAGAGGGGAAGGAGAGGCAGGAGAGAAAGAGGGAGAGAGATCAGAGAAAGAGGAGAGGAAGATAGAAGGGGAAAGATGGAGAGGGGGAGAGAGAGGAGAGGGAGAGAGAGAGAGAGAGAGAGAGAGAGAGAGAGAGAGAGAGAGAGAGAGAGAGAGAGAGAGAGAGAGAGAGAGAGAGAGAACAAGAGTGAGGGAGTGTCCAGTCTCTTAGGTAACCAAGAGCTGGGTCATTTTTTTTTTCTGCTTGCTGAAACCATGGACATAATTGAAAGTCCAAACAGAAAAAAGATCCTAACTCACGTACAGATGTCCTTCCGCAGGTAGATGGTTTAGAAACTCTTAATTGCATATTCCTTTTTCTAAAGAAACTTTCTAAATGGACTCCTTTTCTCTTGGAAATTGAAGGAAGGTAAATGGGGCCACTTTTGGAGCTCTATTTCTGTTCACCCCCAACTCACATTTCTCTCTCAGAAAAGCTATCTATCGCAATATAATTTCTGGGCTAGAAAATGGCTTTGCCCGTGTTGCTGCCTTCTTGCACAGGCAGAGTTATTTAAGGGGGAGGGCGCCTTTAAAAGCAAAACAGACAACAACAACTGAAAGCCCCAAACACCCAAAAACCCTCGAAAATTGATTTTAGCTTTCAAAGCAGATCATTTGTGCATGCCTGGGCACAATATTTGCTTCCCCTGCTTCTGAGGTCACAGTTTCAGTTTTTGTTTTGTTCATCGAGTAAATACATACAGTGGCAAGAAAGAAACCATGGTGTATGAAACGCAGGAGAGAGGGCTGCCTGTCCCAAGGAGCGTGTCCCATGTTACTCTTTGGGTTTGTGGTCCTCAGGAAACCTTTTGGGAAGAGATGTCCTCATGGGGTCAACGGGAAATCACCTTTTCCAAGCTGGTTGAAATCTCTAGTGTTTATGGGAATGGTGGGGGGAGAAATTGAGTAACAAGTGAATTTCAAGAGACTGGGTGATGTCATGGAAAGAGAACTCGCCTGGAAATTAGGAGTCGCAGGTCTAATCCCAGCTGGGCTAGCTCTGGGACTTCAGGCAAAAAAAGGTTTAGTCTTCCTGAACTTCATTTTCTTAAATCTTCAGAAATGAGAAAGTTGGGCTCCATGTGGCTAGTAAGTGATCAGTAAGGTACAAGTTATGAAACTCCTGTTATGGGTCATAAGTGTGTGGATAGACATTTGTATTTGTACCCCTTAGTGGCCCATGCTGGCTTTTTTTTTTTTAACCCTTACATTCAGTTGGTTCCAAGATAGGATTGTGGTAAGGGCTAGGCCATGGGGATCATATAGCTAGGAGGTGTCTGAGGCCACATTTGAACCCAGCACAGCACCTCCCATCTCTGCGCTCTTTTGTATATCATATATTTATGACATAGAAAATAATGCATTTTCTTCTTCAAAAGAGCCATACTTTTCCTCCTCAAGTCTGTTATTTTCTGAGTTGAAGTGTGCTGAAAACCTGAATTCAATCTATAATCAATGGTGTTTTTCAGTGTATATCTATGTATATTTTTTCTCTCAGAGAGACCTTTCATTGTGGGTTGTATCCCATATTTAAACCAATGATATGGTAACAAAATTAGGGACTCCTTCCTGTCGCTTCCTTCCTTCGCCTTCCTTCCTTCCTTCCTTCCTTCCTTCCTTCGCTTCCTTCTTCCTTCTCTTCCTCTTCCTTCCTTCCCTCCCTTCCTTCCTTCCCCTTCCTTCCTTCCTTCCTCCTTCCCTTCCTTCCTTCCTTCCTTCCTCCTTCCTTCCTTCCTTCCTTCCTTCCTTCCTTCCTTCCTTCTTCCTTCCTTCCTTCTTCTTTCTTCCTTCTTTCCTTTTCTTCTTCTTTCTTTCTTATCTTCTTTCTTCTTTTCTTTCTTTCTTTCTTTCTTTCTTCTTTCTTTTTTCTTTCTTTCTTTCTTTCTTTCTTTCTTTCTTTCTTTCTTTCTTTTCTCCCTCTCCCTCTCCCTCGCTTCCCCCCCTCTTTCCCTTTCCTTCCTTCTACCTTAGAATCAATACTATATATTGGTTTCAAGGCAGAAGAGCATTAAGAGCTAGGCAATGGGGGTTAAGTGACACCATTAGGAAATGTCTGAGACTAGATTTGAACACAGGACCTCCCATCTCTAGCCTGGTTCTATCCCCTGAGCTACCCAGGTGCCCCCCCCCCCAATTTAGGATTTCTGGAATATTTTTTCTAGTAATTTTTTTTCTAAAGGCATTCTCACTTTTCTTGAAAGATTCTTTCTCTGGGCCCCTGATTCTTATTGCAAGTGCTTCATTTTTGAAAAAGCAGCTGCTATGTAAACAGTTGTATGTTTTATTTGCAAATGCAGCATTTTTTGTGTGCCTTTTAAATATGTAAAATTCAGAAAAATACAGGTTTAAGTTGTACCTGGAGCACAACATTTGTTATGATATAAATCGAGTTATATAAATTTTTAATATGCATATAGTGTACATACAATAATATAATGGATAATAAATATATAAACATAAAATATGAGTTATAAAATAAGTTGTTAGCAATGATAAATTGATATTGTCCCACGTGGGGGAATGAAGGAAGAAGATATTTTCAGGGATTTAAAATGGGTTAAAAAAATTGAAGTTATTTTCCCAGAGGAAGTAGCTATTAGAGGAAAAATTAAGTTTGTGTTAAAGACAAGGTTTGGCAGGGTTAGGATAAGAGAGAAGATGCCGTGTCATAGGAAGAGCACAGAGAGCGAACTGGGTCCCAAAATGGTGCTAGGAAGACATCTCAGGAAGGGCATAGAGATAACTAGAGGCTTCTCACCCATGGATTGCATCCATCCGTGTTAGGCATGCCACAGTATTGGCTTGGCTTGGCTCGGGGTCCGAAGTACAACCAAGTGCAGGTGAGAGAGCCATGTCCTTGCTGGACTGTTCCTGAGAGCCTCCAGCAGTGCCAAGATCTTTCCCAGCCACCCTTCAGTGAGGGTGCTGCCTCTTCCTGGGTCCTGCCAGGAGGCTGATAGTGCCAGGGTAGGACCATCCAAGGTGCGGAAGCCAGAGGCTTTTCAAGCAGCTTTTCTCATCCAATGCAGAGGGAGAGCATTGACTTCCAATCAACAGGCCAAGTTATAGGGACAAAAAGTCAGCCGAATGGCTCATCTGAACTTGCTGGAACTTTGTACCTTGACATATAAATGACTGTCCTGGGACTTTCTGAACTTTTGCCACTGAGTAAATTTGGGGAGGGAGAGGGGAGGGAGTGCTGGGAGGCTACTGAGGGGCCAGGGGTGATGGGAAAAGGGAATGCACTGCCCTGGGGTGATGTGGGAACAGATTGCTCTGTTGTGTCTGAGTCCTGGACAGGTCAGCTTGCAGGACCCCCAGGGATGACTGTTCACCTCTGTTCCCTGAGCACAAACCGCCTCTTTGTTCTCTCTGGGTGCTTGAGGGGACAGTCACTCTTCACGTTCTGTAGTTCATTTTGAGAGCTCTAAAAAATGTGGACATTTGCATGGGCTTCTTGATAATCTAAGAGGTTGTTTTGTCTTTGGCTGCTTCTGGGGAGCCTTGTAAAATCCACTAGGCCAGGCTCTGTGGCAGGAGCTGATGGGAGAGGGAGTGATTGGTAGAGCCGTGGATGCAAATGGGGATTCGCCCAACAATGAAGAACTCTGCATCTTCCAGCCTTGTTGTGGAATTCCCAGTATTCCCATTAGTCTTACTAACCACACTACCAAAAAACTCACCTCTATAAGAGACCAAAGCCAAGAAAATGGAAGTCACCCTAAAACTGGTTATCTTCCATCTTAGACATCAATACTCTGTATTGGTTCCAAGACAGGAGAGAGGTGAGGGCTGATCAGTGGGGGTTAAGTGACTTGCCCAGGGCCCCACAGATAGGAAGTGTCTTAATTGAAGACAGTGTCTAGAATTGAACCCAGGACCTCCCATCTCTGGGCTTATGTTCTATCCACTGAGCCACCTCGTTGCCACCAAGAATATGAAAATCACCCTAAAAACTTTTGCGCTGGAAGAAACATGATGATCCAGGAATGGGGTTAGGGCACATAGAAACATTTAAGAATTTTCACATTTGATTGTGCATCTGCTGTGGATTTGGACTCTACTATTACACATCTGGATAAATTAGGTGGGGGCAAACATATCTTGTAGTTTTGATGGCAGCTGTTTTTCCTTAAGTGTGAAAGATGTAAATGATGCCATTCCCCCAGTTCTTTATCTTTGCTTTTTAGAGATTTGCCAGCTTGTGGCAGTTAACTTTAAAACTGGTGTATAGGGGCAGCTGGGTAGCTCAGGGGATTGAGAGCCAAGGTCCTTGGCCTCAGACATTTCCTAGCTGAATGACCCTGGCAAGTCACTTAACCCCCATTGCCTAGCCTTCACCTCTCTTTTGCCTTAGAAAAATGCACAGTGTTGATTCTAAAAAGGAAGATATGGGTTTAAAAAAAGACCTCTGGTACTTTCTAGCTGTGTGACTCTGGGCAAGTCACTCAGTCACCATTATCTAGCCCTTACTTAAGTTTCTGCTTGGAACCAATACACATATTGATTATTAAAAAGAAGATAAGAGTAAAAAAAAAACACCTCAGACACTTCCTAGCTGTGTGACCCTGGGCAAGTCACTTAATCCCCTTGGTCTAGCCCTTACCTCTCTTCTCTGTCCTTGAGCTAATACAGAGTATTGATTCTAAGACAGAAGGTCAGGGTCAAAAAATTGAGGTACCTTTAATTTGTGGGAAGCCCCCCCTTTATTTATACGGACTTTGGTTTTTCATCTGCCAAGGGCTGATTGCTTAGGGAGGGAGGGAGGGAGGGAGTTAAAGGGAGAGGGGGCACGGTCTTCTCTGGTAGGACCGACCTGTGCATTTGTGTTTGGGGGAGCAGGGGGCACCTGGCTCTGAGCACGCCTTGTAGCATGACTGCCAGCAGGGGGAAGACGGTGGGGATGGAGGCAGGCGAGCCATGCCGGCTCATGGCTGGTGTCTGGGGAGAGCAGGGAGCACAAACACGCCTGGGGAGCCCGAGAGCTGGGCGAGAGGAAGGGCTGCTCCAGCCTGCCCATGGGGCTGACAATGGTGAAGCAGGCGATTATGCAACCTCCGAGCCCCCTTTCCCTCCCACCCTCCTCCATGGCTCCGTCCCTCCCTCCACTCTGCCAACACTGGATTTCTCTCTCTTTCTCTCTCCCTTGTGTTTCAAACAGGAAGTGCACGGTTGTCTGTAGCGTGCCGCTGGGTCCCAGAATGAAGGAGTGAGGTCTCCCAGCAGCCTGTGCCGGATCCTCGACTCCGGAGCCCGCTGCAGCCCGAGTTTACAGAGAGAGCACCCTGGGGCAAGCAGGGTAGCCGCCTGGTCCAGGTAAAGGGGAGTCCTGGGGGTGATGGCCGAGGGACTCGCACCGGGGCACGGGGGAGCAAGCAAACACGCTGCCGGGCTGTCATCGCGCGATGCCCCCTTTGCTCTCCAGCGTGCCTCCTTGCCCTGCGGGTCTGACTCACTTCCACGTTATTTCTTCCGTCTCTCCCCTTTCTTCTGTTCTTTGCCGCAAACTCTGCTGCTTCTGCCCTCTGAGGCGGTGGTGGAAGATGCTTGACCCTGCTTGGAGGGGGAAGGAGAAAGCGGCGCGTGTGTGCCCATCCTGGGCTCTGCGCCCGAGCTGGCTGCCTTCTCCTTCTCCTGGTGGCAGCCTCCTCCAGCTCGCGGCTGCCGATGTGCCTCTGCCGGCCTCCTCCCGTATGCTGCCGCTGCTGTTCTGTTCCGGCAGCTCTTTGTTCCTGGCACAGGACATTTCTTACGGGTTATTTTCTGGGTTGTGCTGGGAAGCTGCCGAAATCGTGGTTTTTATTTTGTTTGGGAAGGGGGCTGGGGATGAAGGAGAAGAGGAAGGAGGACTATCCAGCGGTGAGGGGTGGAGGAGGGAGGACCAGAGGAAGGGTCTTGGTCTCTTCCTTTACCTCTGAGCTCCTGAAATGCCCCTTCTTTGGGTGAGGGACTCTGGACTCCTTTCTTTCTGTGCCAGGAGATCCAAGGCCACATGGAAGAAGGTAGCTGGAAAGGGGACCTTAAGCAAGAGAAAGAAAAGGGCAGAGAGATGGCAGAGAGCTCTGGGGCGAGTTATTTAGTCTGCTGTCTGGGCTGTTAATTCCAGTCTGTTTTCTTGGTCAGGTTTCCTTTGCCTAGACAGAAGCTACTTTTGAAAGTCTGAGCTAGACATCTTTTGGTCTGTGCAATGTTGCTCATCGCCTGGTTACCAGTCAGCCCAGCTTTTCCTGGCTACTACTGGCTCAGTGGTACCTCATGAGGATGCCTTGTTCCATCTTAGCAAAGATGTCACCAATCTCAGAGAAAAGTGGCTTTTGTCCCTGCTCTGTTCCCCGGTCATCCCCCTGGCTGTCCTCTTCCCCTGAAGATTGCTAATTAGTTTGACTTTTTTAACCATCCAAATCTTGGCCACACTTTGTTACACAATGGTGGCAGCTGGCATTTTTTGGGCATTTTACGATTTGCAAAGTTCTTTTCATGCATTGTTCATCAGCAAACACTAATTAAGAGCCTACTAGGTGCCAGGCATTCTGCTAGGTGCTGGGTAGAGAAAGAGAAGACATTTCCCCACAGGCAAATATCTTTTTCCTTGAAGCAAACCAAAGGCAGAGAAATAAATTTGGTGGGAAGACATTTTTGCTTCCAAGTTGCCCACCTGAGCCATGTTAATGCTCGATACATTTTTAAACTCAGTTTCCTACATAGTAGTGAAGAGAATAATTTATGCATAGGAATATTCCTTCAGTGGGGTGCCATTGCTGTGGGACCAGGGAAGAGAAAAGAAAAGGGCAGAGAGTAGTCTTGCTTAAAGCTCTTCCCAAGAAAGGACAGAATTCTGTTCCTACACGCATCGTCATTCCCTGGATCGGGCAAGCCGGCTTTACCTGGTGCCAGAGTTCGTTGTAATTTTAAGAGCATGATTTGGATTTTTACCAGGCACACTATAGATGCTAAAACTTTTATCGTTATTCCTTTGGTAGGCAGTTCATTTTGACTCCCCGGGGAAGTGATGGAGTGGGGTAAGGTGAATGTGTGGCCAAATGGTGGTCAACTGGAGAGATCACTGGCTCTGGAGTTAGAGGACCTGGGTTCAATACCTCCTCTGCCAGTTTCTACATTTGTGACCATGGGAAATTGACTAGGCCTCCCTGGACCTCAGTTTCCTCATCTGTAAAATGGGTTAACCAAACATCTTTTCCATTTCTCAAGACCAAATTGGAGCTAGAAGGGAACTTACAACCCATATAATCCAGAACTTTCATTATTTATTTCTGAAACCTTTACTTTCTGCCCTAGTAACAACTCTTAAGACAGAAGGACAAAGGCTAGGCAAATGGGGTTAGTGATTTGTCATGGGGTAACCCAGCTAGGAAGTGACTGAGGCCATTTTTGAACCCAGGGAGTCCTCCTGACTGGCCGGCATTCTATCCACTGTACCACCTAGCTGCCCCCCAGCCTTTTCATCTTCAGAGTGCATAGGTAATAAATGACAGAGAGGTCCTCAGAATCCAGATGTCACCCTTCCCACTACACCAAGCTACCTTTGATCCTACCATTCCTGTTCTGCTTAAGGATAGGGATACCCAGTAGATGCTTTCATTGGTTTATGGAATTCCCAGATGAAGAAATTCCCTCTTAAGGCAGTTGTCCTCAACACTGAGGAGTTACGTGATTTGCCCAGAGCCGCTCAAGCCAGTAAGTGTCATAGAAGAGACTTGAACCCAAATCTGCCCATATTCAAAGCTGGCTCTATCGGAGCTGCCATACTACCTTGCTCACAACAGTGATAAAGTCACACTCTTTATTTGGGTATCTCTGTATGGATTCCAAGCCTCAGCCCTCCAATATACAACTGTTTTAGGGTTAAAATAATAATAAGTAGATAATAGAATTACAACGGAGAGGTGCTTTATAGGTCATCCATTCTGGCTCTCATTTTATAGATGAGGAAACAGACCCCTGAGGTAAAATGACTTTCTGGCTTCACAGTAAAATATATGGCAAAGGCAGGATTTGAACTCATCCTCAGACCTCAAAATCATCACTTTTATTTTAGCAGCAAGAAGCCAAAAATGACCACAAGTGGTAAAAAATTAATTTCGATTAAGTATAAATGTATCTATTTAATTCTATTTTAGGAGAAATATAGAAGTAAAATCAGTCAGGGCTTTTCTTGGTCAAGAATTTAAGCTGACTTAGGGGAGTTTCCAGCATCCTGCCAGCAGCCAGGGGAAAGAAGGGAACTCGCAGAAGCAGGTGATCTTCCTCTTGCTTTTTAAGAAGGAATTTATTTAATGGCAATGTCAGAGTTTGTGCTTTCTTCCCCAAAGGTGTCATGGGAAGAGAATTGTGAAGGAGAGGGAGATCCCTGAGCATCATTTCAGAATGTTTATAGTCACCCAAGTTTAGGCTGAATCAACATACAGTGACCGAACCCTAGAATTACTCTGAATTAGCTGTTGCTTGGTTTGACACGTCAACTCCCACCTTTCCCAATAATGAGAATAATTATAATCATCATATTAAAGAATGGCAGTGTGGTATGTTAGTTAAAGGACCAGTTGTGGAGTCAGAGAGACCTGGGTTCAAATCCAGCCCCTAACATATTTGCTGAATGACCTTGGGCACATTTCTCCACCTCAGGGGTTCAGAAAACTCTGATGTTCCAAGTTATAGGGGAGTCAGTTAAAGACCTGTCATCCATGGAGGGTGGAGGAAGTTTCCACGCAGATGAAATCATAGTTCTGAATGAATAATAACAATAATAATAATTAACCAACATTCATAAAGTGAAAAGAAGCTTGTAGGTGCTTTACTTTGATGATCTCATTTGTTTCTTTCCCTAGCCCTTTCAGAAAAGTGTTAGGGATGTCGTTATCCCCATTTTACAGACGAAGCAGAAGAGGAAGAGAGGAGAGGGGGGCGGAGTGAGAGAGAGAGAGAGAGAGAGAGAGAGAGAGAGAGAGAGAGAGAGAGAGAGAGAGAGAGAGAGAGAGAGGGAGAGAGAGAGAGAGAGAGAGAGAGAGAGAGAGAGAGAGAGAGAGAGAGAGAGAGAGAGAGAGAGAGAGAGAGAGAGAGAGAGAGAGAGAGAGAATATAAATAGGGGGCCACAGAGAGAGATTAGCTGATTCACCCAGGGTTTACCCCCGGTCTTCCCAACTCCAGGAGCAGCACTCTGGCCTCTTTTCTGACTTTGTTTTGTTGGAGCTTACTACTTCCTTGAGTACGGTACCCTTCATTCCTGCTTCCCCTCAAAGACTAGATTGATCCGGGTTTTCTCAGTGTGCTTTGTGCCAGTGTTGCCAACCCCCAAAGGCATGTTCACACCAGTCTTTCCAGTTGCCCTGAAGTCATGTTCTGGGATTAAGGCTTCACTGTTTTAAATGGCAGGACTGTCACACTTTAATGTTTTGGAACAACAGTAAAAAAATTGTGAGGTCCTGGAGGCAGACCAACTTCCCCTAAGAGTGTAATGCCACCTTTCATAACATCATAGATTTGGAGGTAGCAGGGACCTCAGAGATCATCTGGAAATCCCATCATTGGACAGATGAGGAAATAGGAGAAATCCCGTAACCATACGGGCTAAGGGAATTTATCCTGGGTAGTAAACAGCAGAGACCGAATCAGAACTCGGGTCCTCTGACTCCAAATGTAGTGCTCTTCCCATGTTTATGTCATGTACCAGCGATGAGTCACTTACTTATTGGATTGGGGACTGTGAAGGAAAGATGGAGAATGCGTTTGTTAGCTGAATTTGGCTTCTGTGTGACATAAATCAGATGAAGCTTGTTTAAATCTTAAGTCATGGACTAATAGTTGTTAATCGGTTCTGGCCCTGAAGGTGTATTTTAGAGCTTCCATTAAGTGAGAACCAAAATGTGTCCCTCTTCGCGTGACCTAAAGAGAGATACATCCTTCCACCCAAGTGTCTGTCGTGTTCCTGGGTCAATTTATACATGGCCATTTGAAGAATATTTTCATTAGGGAAAAAAAAACGTAATAGAAAACAAATTTTCTACCCATTAGTAATTGGAATTTTAAATGTTATCCTGATGATAAATTTCCCTTAATAAATAAATTCCCTTAATGAATAAAAATAAATTTCTATAGGCAGATAGTCCAGATTGAGTATGGGTTCCACTTGTTCTATAAGCCAGGCATTAAGGCAGTTACTGTGTTTCTCATTGCGCAGTTGAATCTGTATCGATAGGAACGTGTTGTTAAACATTTAACACCCAGCTTTCCTGAGAGTACACTCGATTCACCCTTTAACTTTAATCTGCCTTGTTAACATTTTCTCCATCGCATTCCTCCCCTCAAAAAAACCCCAACAGACTCTAACCTTCTGTCTTAGAACTGGTATTAAGCATCATTTCCGAGGCAGAAGAGTGGTCTCACTAGTGTGGAACTTTTGGTCTGCATCAGAAAATTCCATCTTCCTGGCAGCACTGAGAGGTAGAATAACCTATAATAATGATGATGATGATTATAGCTAATATTTATATGGTGCTTACTTATAGTGTGCTAAGTGCTTTCCAATCGTTCTATTATTTGATCCTTGAACAACTCTGAAAGGCAGGTACTATTATTATTATTATTATTTAATAATTCCTTTTTAGGAAACTGAGGCAAACAGAAGGTAAGGAACTTGCTCAGGGTCACCTAGCCAGTAAGTGTCTGCCTGGGAGAGAGCGAGCACTCCGTCTTCTAAGACGACAGCAGCTGAGCCAGAACCGATCTGGCATCTTTGGGAAAAAGTCAGCCCAAGTAGAATCTTGACTTTGGGTGAGATCTTGTTTCCACAGTGATTCTGTGTACTGGGGAGCTTTGAGGTCCTCTGACATTTCGTCATTCTTAGTCACTGTATCTGTTACGCTTTTCTTTCCCAGAATATTTTCTCACAGTATTTTGTTTTTGAAAAACTTTCATCACTTTCTCTTGCTGTAGTTCGTGCAGAAGAAGACACGAATAGAAAGTAGGCGGTGGGGGTTTGTGGGGGGGAATAGAAATCTGACCTGGGAGACAGGAAGACCTGAGTTCAAGTGCTGTCTCAGATGGGTTTTGTGACCCTGGGAAAGTCACTTGACTTTTCATTGTCCTGGGAGATTCTCTAAGATTGTAGAGTTCCAAGAAGATGCCTTCTGTCTTTCATAAAAGGGAATTTCTTTATCTAGGAGTTCCCAATGTTCACAGGTCAGTCCCTATCCTAGTGTTGGTATCTTGAATAAACTAAAATGATTATCCTGGAGGAGAAAAGATGCTAGGACTGGAGTGGGGAGGGGGATAGAGAGCAATTAACATCAGCAACAACAATAGTCAGCATTTGAATATGGTTTCTCTTTTTAAAATTAAAACTTTTAATTTTTTAAAATATATTTGTGTGTTGGTTATATTAAAATTCCCTGGTATCTTTCTTGGTCCCCCCTCCTTCCCTCACTAGAGAAGGCATTGATCCCAAAAAAGTACATATAAAACCATGTCTTTTGTGTTTCTATTTATCAGTGAATGTTTTATAATGTTTCAGGGTTTACAGAACACGTATCGACATCTCATTTAGTCCTTACAACTCTTAGGAGGAGGTGCTTTTATTTTTTACAGGTGAAGAACTTGAGACGGACAGGTTATTTTTCCTGGGCCATATGGCTTGTAAGTGTCTGAGGCTGGATTTGAACTCTGGTCTTCCTGAGTCAGCTCTAGAGCTGAAAGAGCCCCCCAGAGGCTATCTATCAAGTCCAGCATTCCTCAGCAGATGAGGAAATTAAGACCCAAGGTTATATAGGCAGTAGCTTTCACGTTGAAATTTGCACTAGTCTTCTGACTAGAGCCAGGGCTCTTCTACTACATAACTGTTAAGAAGCATCAGAAGTAGGGGCCAGCTGGGTGGCTCAGTGTATGGAGAGCCAGGCATGGAAACAGGAGGTCCTGGGTTCAAATGTGGTCTTGGATAGTGCCTAGCTGTGTGACCCTGGACAAGTCACTTAAATCATATTGCCTAGTCCTTACTACTTTTCTGCCTTGGGACCAGTATTGACTCTAAGATGGAAGTTAAGAGTTTAGAAAAATAAGCAAAAGAAGCATCAGAAGAACTGTCAGGAGGAAGATGCTTAGGTTGGGTTTGCTTGGCCCTAAAGGTCCCAACAAGGACCAAAATTGCTGAAAGAGAAATTTTGTCTAGATGATTGGAAAAAATTTCTAACATTGCTAGCTACAGATAGAGTGGGCTGCCTTGGGGGTAGTGGGCACCTCCTCACTGAAGGCATTCGAGCTAACACCCTTTAACAGCTTGCTGGGCGTTCTGCAGAGGGAAATCCTGTTCAGATTTGGGCTGGACTAGATAGCCATTAAGCTCCTTCCAAGCTTGAAATTGTGTGATGGCCATATTTGTGTTTATCTCTGTAGAGCTAAAAGGATTCAGGGACCTTCATTCATATTTACAGTGTCCCTGTGAAGCCAGGGTATTGCTTATTCAAATTTGATAGAGGAGAAAGCTGAGGCACCTTGCTGCACATTCAGTTAAAGGCAGAAATGGAGATGAGCCTCTTGGATCCAATTATCTAATTAATGTTGAAAAGAAGACTACAGACCATTTTTCTCTTCCCTCTTCCCTCCTTCCTTCCCTTCCCTTCCCTCCCCTCCTTTCCCTCCTTCCCTCCTTCCTTCCTTCCCTCCCTTCCCTCTCTTCCTTTTCCTCCCTCCTTTCCCTCCTTCCCTCCTTCCTTCCTTCCCTCCCTTCCCTCTCTTCCTTTTCCTCCCTCCTTTCCCTCCTTCCCTCCTTCCCTCTTTCCCTCCTTCCCTCCTTTCCCTCCTTCCCTCCTTCCCTCCTTCCCTCCTTCCCTTCCCTCCCCTCCTTTCCCTCCTTCCCTCCTTCCTTCCTTCCCTCCCTTCCCTCTCCTCCTTTTCCTCCCTCCTTTCCTCCTTCCCTCCTTCCCTTCCCTCCCCTCCTTCCCTCCCTTCCCTCTCCTCCTTTTCCTCCCTCCTTTACCTCCTTCCCTCCTTCCCTCCTTCCCTCCTTCCTTCCTTCCTTCCTTCCTTCCTTCCTTCCTTCCTTCCTTCCTTCCTTCCTTCCTTCCTTCCTTCCTTCCTTCCTTCCTTCCTTCCTTCCTTCCTTCCTTCCTTCCTTCCTTCCTTCCTTCCTTCCTTCCTTCCTTCCTTCCTTCCTTCCTTCCTTCCTTCCCTCCCTCCCTTCCTCCTTTCAGATGGGGTTAACTGACTTACCCAGGATCACACAACAAGAAAGTGTCTGAGGCCAGGTTTGAACCCAGGTCCTCCCAACCCCAGACCTGGTTCTTTATGTACTGTGCCATCTGGCTGTCCCCTGCTTTCTTTCATTAATAACATTCTCAAATTTTGACTTTGAGTCCTGACTATAAATTTTGTGCTCTGTTTCATTTCTTTCCTTGTCAGTTGAATGGTACTTGTGATTTTTTTTCCACTTAATTGTTTAGGGTAGGTAAGTCTCTGCTCTGATCCTATAGACCTGTTTCTCTTCCAACTCTCCATCATGTAACTTGAACAGATGTTTTCTAATGGATGTCCTTCCATGCCTCCCTTCTCATCTCTTGCTCCTGGCTTTCTCTAAGCCCAGTTTTCTGAAATCCAGTTTTCTACAAATGCCTTTACGGATTCCTCTTAATTCTAATGCCTCCCTTCTCTTAGTTATTTCCTATTTATCCTGTATAGAACTTGTTTGTACAAATTTGCTTCTTGTCTCCCCATTAGAATCTAGTGAGTTCCTTGAGGGCAGGAACTGTCTTTCGTCTTTTTTTTTGTATCCTCAGCACAAAGTAGATGACTAATAAATGTTTATTGATTAACTGGTTACCGACAATAATTGCCCTAATCCTTGGATTAGGAAGGCTATTGAGAAATTGGAAGAGGGCAACCAACATTCTGAGTGTTAAAGAGGCTTCCAGTCTGTGCCAAGATCATTTGAAGGAACTGAGGATGTTCAGCCTGGAGAAGAGACTGCTCAAAGTAGGGCATGATAGCTGCATTCAGGTACCTCAAATCCTTGTCAGAAAGCATTAGACTTCTGGGCAGTGAGGTAGCACAGTGGATAGAGTGTCAGGCTTGGGGTCAGGAGGAACCTGGGGTTCAAATCTGACCTCAGACGCTTCCTATCTGTGTGACACTGAGCAAATCACTTAACGCTGATTGACTAGCTCTTACCACTCTTCTGTCTTGGAATTGATACTAAAACAGAAGATAAAAGTTAAAAAAAATATACTAGACTTCTTCTTTTGGGACCTGGACCTAAATTATCCATTGCGATGGGGCAGAGGTAAATTTAGGCTTTTGTAAGGAAAACAAGCTAACAACTAACAATTGCAGCTCTTCCAACATGAGGTTCCTCTTTATGGGACTTGGCAAAGTGAATGCTTTCTGGGGTGTTCCAGGAGCATTTCACTCTTCACTCTAATATTGGTTGGGCTTGGTGGTGGCTTCTCAGGTCTTTTCCATCTCTGAGATCCTGGGATGCTTTGATACTAGAGAAATGCTGTTAAGTGGATATGCACCTGTGAATAAAGATCATTCCTTAATAGACTGGAGATGGAGGACAATTTGTGCTCTAGTTGACTTTGACCCACTTTGCTTCCCACATTTCTTTCCACTGATTTTTTCCCCTTGAATCCTCTTAAGGTAATTTTATTGCCTGTATAGCATAAAATACACTTTTGATTTAGTTATAAAATCCAGTATTGAATCATTATAAAGTCTTTCTCTTATATGGTTGTGAATATACTTGAGGTCAAACCATGTTCCCTAAGGTAGAATGACTTGATATTTTGCATGGATGGTTTGCCTCTTAGGTGGATGTTAATCTTTTCCTAAAATTTTGTTGTGGTTCAGTTGTTGCGGACATGTCCCATTTTTTGTGAACCTATTTGGGGTTTTCTTGACAAAGATATTGTAGTGGTTTACCGTTTCCTTCTCCAGTTCTTTTTTTTTTCAGATGAGGAAACTGAGGCAGCCTGTTAGATAATACTTTTCACTAAATCCTTCTTTGTTGATTACTATCAGTCAATCTGATAAATAACACTCTGCTGAGCATTTCTACTCTCTGGACATTAAATGGTACAACTATTAAAAAAAAAAATGAGCTGTCACCCAGTTAGTACTAAGTGTCTGAGACTGGTTGTGAACTTGGGTCTTCCTGACTCCAGGCTGAGCACTCTATCCATTGTCCCACCTATCTGCTCTAACCTAAAAAAAATTATTTCTATCCTAAAATTCCAGTCTCATAAAGGATTAAAGGGAATTATAGACCCAGAACTAAGGGTCTTTAAGGACTGACTGTATTTCTATTTATTTATTTTTACCAAATACATGTAATAAATTTCCACACAAGTTTTCACCAAGTTATATGAATGAACTTATCTCCTTCCCTTCCCCCTCCTGGTGCTGGCAGGCAATTCTGTCTGGGTTATACATGTATTATCATGCAAAACACATTTCCATATTGTTCATTTTGTAAGTGAGTCATCTTATAAAACCAAAACTCCCAAATATAAACCCAAATAAATATTTAAAAAATCATATTCTCTGACTGTCTTTTCTAGTATCCTTGTTTTACAGATGAGGACACTGAAGACCAGAGCAGTAACAGTGGATAAAGTACCAGCTTTGGAGTCAGGAAGACCCAGATTCAAATTTTGCTAGATATTTAACTGGGCAAGAAGCTCTTTGCTTCAGATTCCAGAGATTAGACTTGTTGGTTTTGAAAGCTCCTTAAAACGGAATCTACAATTCTACAGTGTTCAGTGGCTTGCCTAAATTCACCCAGGTAGTGGAACCTGGATTTGAACTGAGGCTCTCTGACTCGAGATTTTTTTTGTTCTTTTCGTTGTGCTCCGTACAATGATGTCTCTACTTTTTATTTTGTTTCTATTTCATAGAGTTTTAGGATTTGGAAGGATATCTAATCTAATCCCTACCTGAAGCATAAAATCCTTTTACTTCCCCAAATGGTTACCTCCCCAAGCTATCGACTTAAACTCTTCTAGTGGTGGGAAATGACTACTTACCAGGAAAAGAGAAGAGGTGATAACTGTATTCAAATGTTTACCAGACTATTGGAAGGGTGATCAGATTTATTCTGTTTGGCCCCAGAGGGCAGAACCAGGAACAATAAATGGAAATTTCCAAGAAGCAGATTAAAACTTGACGGTAGGGGGAAAAAATCTCAATATTTTTAAAGCTCTTTAAAACTGGAAAATGGGCTGTCTTGGGAGGTAGAGTCCTCACCCCACCCCCCACCCCCGCAGTGGAGATTTCACAGGCAGGCTTGGTGACTGCTTGTTGGCATGTTAAAGAATATGTATTCCTTTTGGAGTCTCGGCTGGGCTGGATGGTCACTCTCCCTGGATGGATATCTCCTAACTCTCAAATTCTCTGCTTCTATAATCATACAAAACTCCTTTCATATATTGGGCTAAAATCCATCTTCTTGTGGTCTTTGCCCATTGTTCATAACCTTCCTTACCCTACGTGGTCCTAACCTGCAAGCAGAATGAATTTAATTCATTTTCCCTTTGAAAACCTTTTGAGACATTGAAGACATCATTCATTCATGCCCCACTCAAGTTTTCTCTTCTTCAAACCAACCATGGTCTTTCTCTCTAATCCTTTCTCACAATGCAGTTTTTTCCTTTTTAACAATTCATACCTTCTGTCTTAAGATATTAAGTATATATTTTATTAAACTATTATTAAATATTTTATTAAATATTATATTATTATAATTCTCATTATGTTAGTAAATAGCTATTAAGAGAATTGGGGCTACTAAACTATATAGAAGAATCTCCATGAGCCTCGTATTGATTCTGGAAACCACATATTAACATTAACTACATTTTATCCTATTTTGATATATTGTGTTAAATGCTGGTTGTGGGTCCCTGTTAGTCTCATGCCTCTGTAAACGCGCTCTAACCCTATCTTCCTCATAACAGCAGAGAGCTTCATTCAAAGCTTACTTCTACCCTTCCCAGCTCTGGGACCCTGGGGGTGCAATCCTGACTCTTCTGAACTTTTCCCTATCTCACAGGTATTAGAGAGGCCCCTGTGAGGTCTTGCATGTAAAATATTTTTCAGACTTTAAGGATCTATTATAAATATATATATATATCTTTAAAGATATTTATATCTTTATATTTATTTATATATTTAAATGTATTTATATAATTGATATTTATATATAATCAATATATAAATAATACTACACATAATATATGTATATTATATACTATATAAATATAAATAACATATAACTGCATGTTATATAATTTAAATATAATATATAAATAAATATATCTCATATATATAAATATCTATAAAAATATAAAGATTGAGTCTTATTATTTATTCAAGATGTAGTTTGGACTTTGTACTCTTGTTTTTTGTAGACTAAGCCAATATCCTTTTTGGGGGGAAAGTAGGGTCTGGCACTTAGTAGGGTTCAAATTTAACAAACACAGAAGTCCTTTCTGGGTACAATCTACTGTCTGGTCTAGGAGAGGGCTGCAGATATCTGTAATATCCCTCACTGATGTTTAAGAGAGGGACCAACTCTTGAGATCCAAGGTGGGAAAGAAGGCTTGTTATGAATGGTAGAATCTGTGAGGACTTCTTGGAGGAGACAGGACTTTTAAAAAGATCCCTAGGATATTAGCCTCATAGCAAAGGAGAGCCATCCAGAGTGCTGCCAATGGAATGTAATTTCCTTTGGGACAGGGACTGACTCATGTTTGTCTTAGTGTATCCCCAGGGCCTGGCATGGAGGGGATGCTTTAAAACTTGAATTGGAGGAGGGCAAGGTTCCTGGGAGAATTTTGGAAGGCTTCTCTCTTCTGTTCTTGGTTGTATACAGTCACCTCCAGGGCAGGGATGGCCTCAGAATCTAGCATAGCATTTACTACATAATAGGTGCTTAATTAATATTTGTTGAATCATGTTGAAAAAAGGATAATATTTTAGGGTTTTTTTTTCTTCCTGTCAGGGTGTCTTATTGAACCCGTGTGAACTTTACAGTAGTTGCTGTCTCCCTCTCTTAAGTGTACCCAAGCCACCCATTTAATAATCTGTCTTAGAATTTGGCCAGAGGTCCTTCAGGCGCCTCACAAATTCAGGTCTGGGAGCTATTATTTCTTATTTATGAATGAGAATGGTATAAGTGGAATGACTTCACAGAGAAAGAGACGTGTCAGATTTGGCCAGAATTGGAATTTAGGCACAGTTGTTTAGGATTCTTAGCTGAATTGTTGAAATTGTTTCTCTAGGGTTCTCTAGTCTAAAAAAAGATGCCCCCCAACCCCTCCCCCTCTCCTTCTTTGTCCTTCCCTTTCCTCTTCATCCCAGATAATGCTATCGAATCACAGTCCTTAAGGCTTTCGAGGCAGGACAGTCAATACAGAAAGGACACTAGCCTTGCAGTCAGAAGATCCCATTCAATGCTCTTGACCCTGGCAAGGCTCTTGATCTCTAAGCTTCAGTTTCCTTTAATATAAAATAAGAATAATGATCTTTAGCACTCGATCATACAAATTGTCGTAAAGATGAAGTGAGATAACATAGAAAATTTTCTTAGTAACATAGTATCATAGAAAAGTGTGTTTTTGTTATTTTTTAGTTATTTTAGTTGTCTTAACTCATTGTGACCCCATTTGGAGTTTTCTTGGTAAAGATACCAAAGTGGTTTGCCATTTCCTTCTCCAGCTCATTTGACAGATGAGGAAACTGAAGCAAATTGGATGAAGTGGCTTAGGACCCACAGGATCATAGAGCTAAGATACTGGAGTAGTTTGCCCCTTCCTTCTCTAGCTCATTTGACTGGTGAAGAAACTGAGGCAAACTGGGTGAAGTGATTGGCCCAAGGTCACACTAGTGACACAGCTAGGGAGATTGGGCCAGATTAGGGATTCTTATCCTGGGGTCCATGAGTTTTTTTTTAATTACTATATTTTTTGATAACTACATTTTAATCATCTAAGTGGCTTCCTTTAAAATCCTTTGTATTTTATTTTATGCATTTAAAAACATAAGTCTGGGAAAAAAGACTTCCAGTCTGCCCAAGGAGAAGGTTCTTGGCACACTCAATAGGTGAAGGCTCTTTTAATTTTTGACATTCTTTGGTCCAAAAAATAAAAATCTATCAAATGAAGCTCCAAATTTAATTCCTACAAAGCTAGCTAAGTTTTAGTGGCCCAAGACATAGAGCATCATCTACTCCTTGGCAATTGGGAGATACGACCAACTACATTTTTGTAGTTTACAGGGTTTAGGTCCATGATCTGGCCTGGAACAGAAGAGAATGAACTGGCTTATGGGAAAGTGACCCTAACCCATCTTGCTGTTGAGGCAGAAGATGAGCCTATTTGGTGAACATGGCGGCTTTTTCATTTTGTGAAGGAGGCTGAATAATTGGAGGGAATCAAAATGCTCCAGCCCCTTCCCAAGGGGCAGGAAGAGCGCTGAATGTGGGCTTGAGAAAGAGAACGTTGGCCTTGGAGCTCAGGAAGCCTTGGATCTTCTAGGCCTCACTCTAACACACACCACTGTGGACAAGTCATTTAATGGCTCAGCCTTGGTTTCTTCACTTGTCAGATAGGACAACGAAGAAGAAGAAGAATACCTTTAGAACCTACCTGCCAATCAGGGTCTTTTTGAGGGCTGGCTGAAGGGTACTGTAGGCAGGACCCTTGGTAAACCTTAATGGGCTGAGTAAATGTCAGCCTTCATTATTGTTGTTCTTATTACTATGATTCTTATCCTGGTGGGTGGGTGAGAAAGTGAGCCATCTTGATAGCAGCCAAAGCATACTGATATACATTAAAAAAACATTTTTTATCATGAATTTCACAATAATCAGCAAATATTCTTCTGTACAAAGAACATGAAAGAGAATTGTAAATATGGAGTATAATAGAATAAACTTTGCATGTAGTTTTTAAGGTAATATATTAAATTTTAACACAGTTATAACAAAATTTCCCTATTTGTTTTTTAGATTTTATTTTCAATACTATTTTATTTTATTCCGATTGCATATAAAAACGATTTTGTAACATTTATTTTTTAGATTTTAGAGTGTGATCAGTAGTCCTTTATTTAAAAAAAAAATTATTTTGCACCTTTGTCACTATCCACTAACCTACTTCCCAATAGGAAACTTTCCTGGTAAACATCTAAATATATTCAAGCAACAAATTAAGAAACTGCCCATGTCTGGAAATGTAGGTATGTATGTCTTATTCTGCACCTCTCCTCCATAACTCCTGTGCCAAGAAGGTACAGAGGCCCCCTTCATCATCTTCCTGCTTCTGAAATCAAGATTGGCCACCGCTTTAACCAGAATTCTGAGATCTTTCAGAGTTGATTTCCTCGATGTAGGGTGGTTCAGTGTCTTAGAGCAATTTTTAATAGCTTTTTGTGGTTGCTATTTAAATTATTCCCTTCATTCTGCTCATTTCAAGTCTTCCCAAATTTCTTATTCTGTCATTTTGGTCATTTTGGAGGCACAATCATTTCCCACTCCATTTACATGTCACCCAGCCATTCTCCAGCTCATAGGCTTCCGTTTTGTTTCTGATTCCTTGCTACAGTTAAAAAGTGCCCCTATAAATGTTTTGGTCCATCATATTCCTTTCCCTCTGCCTTTGACCTCTTTAGGATATGTATATTTATATCTAGTATTGTCATATACATTCTTCTGGCACAAGTCCATCTCCAATAAGTTTTGGAAGTCAAAATATAATCCATTGATAGCTGTCTGATAATAGGTTTCTTAGGCACCTTCTATCATGTCTGAATATTATAAAAGGAGAGGCTGTAGGTCAGAGAAAAAAAATGGAAATGAGCAAAGAACACATGTTCATGACAGGAGGCCTGTGGCAGAGGGGATTTTTCTCTCTGGCCCTTTGGCCATGTTTTGTTGCTCCCCAAAGGATAATAGGTTAGCAGATGGTCTTGTCACTTCATAAAAGTAATTGGTTTGGGCTGCTGTTGCTTGTGGTGGGATTTTCCCTCTTTGGATTTCTCTTTCTTACCTTATTTTCCTTCCTTCATCTTGCTCCCAATTCATCCTACACCCCTTCAAGTTGAACTAGGAAATATAATAAAACTAGATAAAAGAAACCTTGGGTGTATTTACGGCTACTTGTAACCATGATTGAGTCCTCTCGTCTTCCATAGGCAATGTTCACTAAAAGAATGAATTGAATCAGAAAGAATTAGAAATATTTCAGCATTACTCTATCTTAGATGTCCTTCTGTAGAGACATAAACTATTTCACAGCTGGTGAAAGTAGAAATTTGGGGGGAATCTGAGGTCCAAGGAGAGAAAATCCAGATGTGCTCTATTTTGCACTTGTTTGATGCTTTTACGTTTACAAAACATTTCCCTTGTGACAACTTTATGAGCTGGTAGCACAAATTCTATTATCTCTGTTTTACAAGATGAGGTAAGTGAGACACAAGTCCAAAAAGCTTTCCTGTGGTCACACAGCTACCAAGAATTGGCAGATAAATTCAAACCTGAATCTTCTTTATACATATTTCCTCTGGACCACACTGGGCTTAATTCTATCCCTAATTCTTTTTTCTAACCTTATTTTCTAATTCCATCCCATTCCTAACCCAGGTTCCGTTTTTGAATACTCATTTCATTTCTAATTGCAATTCCATTCAGATCCCAACTCATAGCCATTTAATCTTAGGCATCATTTTTTCATCTCTAAAATGCCCTAGCAGAGGACCTATAGATGGGATGGAGGCAAATCTTTTAACTTCTCAGTACTTCTGGTGGAACTCTCTTAAACTGAAAATGAGCCACTGATATGTATTGGTGGAGAAAGAAGGAATTTCCATGTTGGAAGTACTAATCATAAGAACTCAAGTTCTTGACCAAATAGCAATGAGAGGGCATCAATGACCTTATAGGATTGTTATGAGAAGTACTTTGTTAACTGTAGAGCCCTCCATAAAAAGCCTCCCCTTTTAGAAAAGAAGGCATCCTTTTTAGAGGGGGGGAGATGCCTTGGACTTCTGAAACTGCTCTCCTTTGAGGTGGACACCTTCAAAGGGGAGTGAGTCTAGGCAAGAAGTCCGTACCCACCATGAGAAGAGTCCAATGAGCCTAGACAAGTGATGAGATACTTTGAAAATAAAAGAGCAGTGAGATCAGGCAGGGTGGGAAGGTCAGGGAGACATGAGGAGTCCTCGAGGCAGTCTCTTTTCTGTTCTGTTCTGTACCAGATAGAAACCTGGGCATTTTCTTTTTGCCCAATTAAGTTTTTACACAACTTGTTAAATGCTTGGAAAATCCTTTATAGTACTGAAACATTGTCCAACAGGTTTTATAATCTACTTAAAAAGAAATATACCCTTTTAGCTAAACAGTGAAAGGTACCCTGGCCTTTTTTTCTGTGTTTCTTTCTGAAAGGTTTCAGTTGTTCCAACTAATGAACAATTCTTCAAAGTGAAGCCTTTTTAGTATTTTTTCTAAATAAGTGAGCAGAATATGAAAACCACCCTTAAGCCTGTTCTTCCCTTTTCCTGAGAGACAGCAGGAAGGGTTTGATTTCTTAAAAATAGCCCCAATAGCTTGACTATCAACTCAAAACAGTAGAGATCAAAGATCTTAGTTTCACAAAGATGGAAAATTATTAAGTCATTTTTCTAACCTCAGAGGACCTCACAGAGTGATGTGTGTGTGTGTGTGTGTGTGTGTGTGCATGTGCATGTGTACACACCTATGACAACAGGACATAAATGTGCAACATGGGGGAATCTACTTGGCATTACAGAAATTCCCTCATCTCAAGTGATGATCCTCTTAGTGTCCACCAAAGCTGTCTGGGTCATATTTACTTGGTAAAAACACCTCTCATGATCACTTGGACACATGATTACAAACAATGGCCTAGGAAGGAAAGAGAATGGACCAACATTTGATTTTCCCCTGACCTGACTTCCTACAGCCCCATTTCCTTGAAGTTAAATTTGCCATGTCCTGAATTCTTTTTCATTATAGGCTCAAATTCCTCTCCAGTAGAGTGATCCAGAATGGCAAAATAAAGAATAGGTCTTGATTACTGAACTATAGGAGAGGAAGAATCTACCATATTGCTAATAGGAGATCATAACTCTCGAGATTGCAAACTTTATTCTAAAAGCCTTTTAGGTAGACAGCACTTTATCTATATATATATGTATATAAAATTCTATAAACATACATATATTTGTTGTTAGGTTGTTTCCATTGTGTCTGACTTTTCATGACCTCATGTGGTGTTTTCTTAGCCAAGATACTGGAGTAGTTTGCTATTTCCTTCTTCCAGCTCATTTTGCAGTTGAAGAAACTGAGGCAAACAAAATTAAGTGACTTGCTCAGTCATTCAGCTAATAAATATCTAGACTCAAATCTTTTTGATTCGAGGCTTGGTGCTCTATTCACTGGGCTACCTAGCTGCCCTTTATGTGTGTATGTGTGTGTGTTTAATAGAAAATATTATATGTTTATAAAATGATAGCAAATAGGTCTGTAGCAAGTGGTTGTCCTCTAGTGAGTCCAACTAGATTCAAACCCAGTTCTTTTGAGTCCAAGGCTTTTTCCACTATCCCATTGTATTTCTCATATTGGATCAGTGAAATGAGCCCAAAGGAGATGCCTATCAGTTAGCTCTCTTCCTTCGAGAAAGGAGAGAAAAGCCCAATTCTAAAAAAGGTTGTTGCTTACTTTACAGGCTGCCAGACTTCATGTTAGGAAAATTCAAGATACACGTTGATGAGTGAGTCAGGCTGCATTTATTAAGCACCTACTATGTGCCAGGTATTGGGGATAGCAAAGAAGGATGAAAGATTCTCTTCTAATGAAACATGTCAATAACTGTGTATAAACAAGCCAAGTAAAGGCTAAGTGGAGTGTTCTTGGAAGTTATCTGTTGATGGTTGTTTAGCCATTCAGTTGTCTGACTTTTCATACTCTCTATAGGTTTTCTTGGCAAAGGTACTGGAGTGGTTTGCCATTTCCTTCTCCAGTGGATTATGACAAACAAAGGTGAAGGGCCTAGTAAGTATATATAAGACTCTGGATTTAAACCCCAGACCCAGTGTCTGAACTATCTACCTGTCTCCTACTCTTGGTATCTGGACATAGATAAGGCCATTGTGCATCCCAAAATTAAAAAAAAAAATCATACCTTAAGAATTTCAGATTTTAGTTTTTTTTTTAAATAAATGTAAACAAGAGAATATATGATACTTATTTGGATAGAGTTTTAGATTTTGCAGTCCAGAAGAGCTGGGTTCAAATCCCATCTTGGACACTTAGTATCTGTAAGATGATAGCTATAATGATTAATTTTATATGCAATAAAATCTATTTCTTGAAACCCAATTAACTTGAATGTTTCTGCCTTGGACTTACAGGATAAAGAGGCAATTAAAAAAAATACAACAGGAATTTAGGGTAAAAATGACAAACCACCACCCACAACCCAGATGTCCTGTTTTCAGCATGCATACAGTTGAATCCTCATCAGTGCCAGGAGTTGACAAATTATAGCATCCATGCAAAAGATGGCAGAGTGATGGATGTGTTTTTGGCATTAGCCTGGAGTCGACTGTTCCAGGACACTGGGGTACTACCTCTTTTAAAAGGTCATTAATTTATGTCTCAGATTTTCTATATCTAGAGCAGGGATTCTCAACCATATTTTGGATCCCTTTCCCAATCTGGTGATTTGTCTGGACCACATAACCAGAGTAATGTTTTTATTTTTTTATTCCCAAATTCCTAAAGAACAAGTTCTGTGATGTTTTTGGTACCCTATTGTCTCCAGAATCAAATGCAAAAATGCAACTTTGGTATTCAAAGTCCTTCATAAGCCAGCTCCCTCCTATCTTTCCAGTCATCTTAACCTTCTCCCCAACATGTAGACTTTGATCCAGTGACTCTGGCCTCCTGGCCATTTGACAGCTTTCTTCCTCATCTTCACCTATTGTCTTTTGCCACTTTTTGTATATCTAAGGCACAGTGCTTGGCACATGTTGTTGAGTTCTTACATTCATGCCCGATTCTTCATGACTTTATTTCTTGGCCAAGATACTAGAGTGGTTTGCCATTTCCTTCTCCAGCTTATTTTTATAAAAGAGGAAACCAAGGCAAAAGATGTTAAGTGACTTACTCAAGGTCTCATGGCTAGTAAGTATCTGAAAACAGATTTCAGCTCAGTAAGGGAAGTCTTCCTGATCCCAGGGCTAGAGTTCTGTCCACCATACCACCGAGCAGCCCTATGATTGGCACATAGTAGGTGCTTAATACGTGTTTGTTTATTGATAATTAAAGGAAACCCATATTCTAGTTATAGGTGAGTACAAATAAAGATGTACCTCTCTCTAGGGATCTTGGGCTAAGAACCCTTGATCTAGAGAAATCCACAGTGAGAATTCATCTTTAGGCTGTCAACATGAGAAATGAAGGTTGAAATATAAAAGGATTATGCTCCCTCAAGCAGAGCAGCTCTGTTTCCTGAGTACAGTTAAGAGTCAGAATGCCAGCTCTTGTCTATACGTGGGGGCCCCATGCGTTCAGAGAGATGGCCATTATTCTTGCCACGGTATCAATTAACAGCAATCATGTGTTGCAACATTTAAAATAATAATAATAATAGTGATAATAAATCCAGTAGAGTTTGAAGAAGCCAGAGAGTTTAGTCTAGTGAAGAGAGAAACTGAGCTGTGAAGTCTGGGGTTCAGAGCAGGCCATTAACTTCTCTACCTGGGTGATTTAAGGCAAGTCGTCTAATTTCTAAATGTCTCAGGGGCATGATACTACCTGCTATTGGCCTACCTTGCTGGGTTATAAACATGATGCATGTAGCCTGCTTTTAGCTTTTTTGGAAAGAAAGGTTCTATAGAGTGACTCAACAGCATTTTTGATTTTTTTCTCCTTTTCTCCAGTTGAAGAATCAGAGATCTCCATTTTTATTTACATCATCAATAAAGTGAAGATTACATTTAGAGGATGAAACAAAACTGGAAAAATTGTATTAAAAATAAAGAAAAGGATTTTTAAAGTAGCATTTCATAAGCTTCATAATAGTTATTATGACAGGTTAGAAATGTACCCATGAATATGTTCTCTCTGGTTTAAAGAAGAGCCCTGGATTTGAAGTCAGAAAACCCAAATTCAAATCTTGTCCATGACCTTAAGTGCAAAAGGAAGGGGTTGACCTCGAAGGTCTCCTCCATGTCTCAAGCTCGATCCCAAATTTTTGGATTTCTTAGGGAGTTTGGGGTTCTGTTTTGATTTTTTTTGCAGGATTTTTTGGGGGAAGGAGGTAAAGTGGAGTTAATTAGAGTGACCAAATTTACTCTTGTTTCTAAGAGAATTTTTTTCCAGATTACATGTCCACATAATTTTTAATAATAATTTTCTGACAATTTGTGATCCATGTTCTCTCCCTCCCCCCATCCCAAGAAGGTGGGTAATCTGATATAGATCATACATGTGTAATGACGCTATATCATACTGTAAAAGAAGACACATACTGCTTACATTAGAGAATAATTCGTGGAAATAAAGTGAAGAATGGTTTAAGAGAATATTTCAATTTTAATTCTTACCCTTGGGCTGGGAGGTAATCCTAGGTTCATGATTGCCATGTCAGCAGGTCATGAATCTGGAAGCTACTATTACTACAGGTATAGATCTGACATCTGAGAAATAGCCTAACAGGGCTTGAGGAAATTTATTAGCAGGTTGGATTCAGAGTGAAATACTGTTTTGGGGCCACCGCCACTGTTGAAAATCTGCCAGGTTGTGGCAAGGTTGCCTTCCGAGTTGGTGGAAAGAATGCCCACACCATTAAAACCTGGAAGGTTAAGTGATGGTTGTTCAGTAGGGGTCCTCATAAAAATGCTACGGTTTGATCTAGCCATTTGATTGGTTGGGGAAGCAATTTGCTTGGTTTTTTTTTTCTTTTAATTTCATTCTTACTGTTCACCCTGGCACCTGGAGTTCAGGAGTTCTGATTTAACTTCCTCACGCCTAAGACCCAACCTTTTCTCTTTCCTTTCCATTTAGAGCTGTGAAAATGGCTTAGTAAGACGATGATTATGATGGCCAAAAGTGCACTTGAAAGTGAATGGAGAAAAGAAAATAATCCTGCCATTATTGTAAATTTGGGGCAAGATGGGACGTAGCGTTCCCATGTCGTGTGCCTAACTGAGCATTTCAGCTGTTAAGAATAGATATCTTAATACGTTTTTTTCTCCTTTTATGAATGTGCTCTTTAATGCCTTAATATCCCCTCTTAGTGAAAGGTGGGTAGGCATTAAATTAGGCTTCTCCTCCTCCATGAATCTTGTATGTATGTGTTGCCTTATCACATGTTCCTAGGGAAAAAACTGAGAGTTTGTGATTAGTCCTATGGTGAATGCCCAACGTGAGGCTATGATGTTGGAGAATAACATCGTCAAGGAAACTAGTTTCCATTCCTGGCTTTCGAGAGGTGATTATAAGCTTTGAAGAGATAATTTCCCCCAATTTTTATAATTCCTTCTTGACAGTGCCCCCTTTAAGTGATTGGGAACTGAAATGACTATTCTCAGATTCTGGCTTGCTAATTTGTTTTTCTTTTATCCAGAGAAAAAAAGTCTTGATCTGCAAGTAGTCTGTTTTGATGGTTAAAAACACCAAGGAAAAAAGGCATCTCAAACCAGGGGAAGACAAATACCAAATAGTTACATGATCTCTTTGAGGCACTACTCAAAATAAACACTGATGTTAATCAGGCCAAGGCTGACATTGAGTGGAGCTGACCTGCGGAAACTTGAAGCCTGAAGTTCATAATTACTCCTGAGGATGAACTAATCATGGCCGAAAGTCTAGACTCAATATTGATCGAGTCAGGCTTGTCTTTGAGTTTAGGTGTCATCATTTCATATGTCGCTCTGAAAAGTAGACTATCTTTGTCCTAAGAGGAGTAACTCTTGGATAATTCACTTAACACCTCACAGCCTTGAATTCTGTGTGACCCTGAGCAAGTCACTTAACCCTAGCCTTGCCTTAGAATTGTTGCTAGGACAGAAAGTAAGGGTTTAAAAAATATATTCATAAAGTTTATTTTAACTTTTTAGTATGCAATCCTATGAACTTATTCTTACTAAATTTAAATTCCTATTTGTTTAAACTGTTTCATTCCTTATCTTCCTTTTCCTTTTTTTAAAAAATCCTTTTCAAGGTTTTCTTTACCACCTCATCAAGCTGATTTTCTAAGGGTCTAGCTCAGAGCTTCAAACATAAAATTTTTTCTTTCTTTTTTTTTCCTGAGGGGTTGCCACTTTTTTTTCACCATTAGTAATTATTAATTTTTTTCTAACTAAAAGAGTACTCATTAAAAAAAAAAAACATTCTCTTTAATCCTCCAAGAGCTTGATAAAAGTATTTTAGTAGCATCAGCTCAAAGACCATTCACTACTCGTAATGTTGACATTCTAAAACACTTCTCCTTTTTAGCATCCTAGATAATGAGATACAAGAGACCTTCGTTAAGACTTCCAGGTTATTAGAGTTGTTTGTGAGAGGAGGAAAAGAGGAGGAGGAAGACTATAGTTGTTTAGTTCCATGGACTATACCTCTTTTATTCTCCACACAGAGATTAAATGGGATTGGGAGGAGTAAAGAGGGCTTCCATCTATTCCGAAAAACTGATCCACCCCAAATTTCTGGGGTTTTTGGATTGCTCCTCAGCCAAAGCAGTGGAGTTCTGCTATATAGAAAATGGTGATGAGAAGATGGGATTAGCTCTCCCCTGCCTATTTTTTTATTTAATTACCAAAAGCGTATACACCCCCACTTTATGCTTAAGTGGGGGGAGGTCTGCAACTCACGTGCTGACATCACTACTAACAATATCCCAGCAAATATGACTCTCTAACTAGGCCTGCATTGACTTAGGATGACTGCCCAATGGGCTGACTCAGTCATCGTTGCTTGTTGATTCAGCTGCGATGACAGAGGTGCTCCTTCACATGAGTGCCCAGGAATGTTACTGGAGGTAGGATTTAGGATCATTCTGATTTTATCCAGTATAGACATAATCTCTCTGTCTTTCTCTGTTTGTCTCCCCCCCCCCCCCCCCCATCTCCCTTTCTTTCCATCTTGGAATCAATATTGTATATTGGTTCCAAAGCAGAATAAAGGCCAAATAATAAGAGTTTAAGTGACTCTCTCAGGGTTACCCAGCTAGGAAGTGTCTGAGGCCACATTTGAACCCAGGACCTTCTGTCTCTAGGTCGGGTTCTCAATCCTCTGAACCCCCTAGCTGCCCTACCTCCTTTAAATGAGCTTTGTGCCTTTACCCTTACCCTATGGGTCAACTCAACATCCTGAGACTTCCCAGACTAAAGCACCTCCTCATTGGCCATCAGTCCCCTATATGTGCTGGCTTCTATTAGAATATAAATTTTTGGGGGGTGGGACCTGCTCATTCTTGTATTTGTATTTCTAGTGTAATGCCTGGGGCACAGTAAGTATTTAATAAATGCCCTCCCACTCTTCCTCTTCTCCTTTTTTTTACTCATTGTCTTCCTTTACCACTGCTTATACCTTGGGTTTGCCAGTGGCAGTTATTGACATCTGGTGGCCTTCAGGGCTTATGTGTGGAGGTTGCCATACTCCAGATGAGCCTTCTCTGGATCTGTCAGTCTTCCTCTTAAAATGGGGCCCCCAGAGCTGAACCTTAATAGTCTAGCAGAGTTCAGTGGGAGTGGTGGGCTGGCTCCCTCTTCTGATCCCTTTAGCTTCTCTATTCCCATAGTTTTATAGGTGAAGAAGCTGAGGCCAGGAGAGGTTAATTGACTTCATGTTCTTTGAAATAGAGCTACATACCATCAAAAGAGGCCTTGTAACTTGGCACGCTGAGACATTGATGTTCAACTTCATTAGGTCAGTTTCTTCCTGAGGCTAGATTTGGGAGCTTGTTCTGAGTGACTTTTTTCTTACTATTAAGTGGTTTTCAAAATCTAAAAGTGGATTTAGCTTTCTGACCATTTTCTATAAAACAGAACTCCACTGCTTTGGCTGAGGAGCAATCCAAAAACCCCAGAAATTTGGGGTGGATCAGTTTTTCGGAATAGATGGAAGCCCTCTTTACTCCTCCCGATCCCATTTAATCTCTGTGTGGAGAAGAATAAAAGAGGTATAGTCCATGGAACTAAACAACTATAGTCTTCCTCCTCCTCTTTTCCTCCTCTCACAAACAACTCTAATAACCTGGAAGTCTTAATGAAGGTCTCTTGTATCTCATTATCTAGGATGCTAAAAAGGAGAGCGTTTTTCTTTGTACTCCTTGACCCAGGAAAACTGTATGTCATTTTATAAAGTGAGGATTAGCTGATTATGGGGCATAATTGAAGCCTGGGCTGCATTTCCTTTCTTGTAGTGGTTTGGGTTTTTTTTCCCCTAGGCTTTGTGAATTTTGCCCTTCTTCCTTCCCCAGTGATTTGATGGGAGGAAGATGCCTTGTTCCGGGAGCCTTGATTCCTTTTATGTATAATGTATATACTCAGACTCCTCATTCCTGTCCCTCTGGCCCTTAGAGATTTTTAAGTCACTCCATCCATTTAGAACTCTTTTTAGGAGTGTTAAAATGTGCCACTAGGGTCAGGGAAAAATTTCCCAGAGCTGTTTGTTCTCAGAAGTCCATACATTTGGATAGATAGGGTTGTATGACATGAACAGGTTGGAAAATCAGCCTTAAGTGACTAAGCTGAATGCTGCTTCACAGTCTTGCTCTGTAATGGGCTGCAAGCCTTTGAAGTGCAGTGTCCCTCTGTAAAAGCTCACCTGATAATCCAGAAGCATCCTTAGCCACGTTGTAGTTTATATTCAGGAACACCATGTCAGTGATAAGGGACAAGGGATTTGAATAGGTTTTCCCCCCTTGTAAATGAGACATTGAGAAACGACAAATGGATCCGTTTTACATATTATTACCACTGAGTCTTAGCCAGTATGAAAGTCCCTAGGATTTTTTTTTTATTTAATCTCAGAGATAGGTATATAAATGAAGAAGTCCTTTATCTTTTGGGGGAGGGGATATTGTGGACCCTTTTGGCAGTCTGATGAAGCCACTGGAACCCTTACCAGAATGTTACATGTTTAAAACACATAAGATTCAAAGGAGTCCAATTATATTAAAATATAGTTTTAAAAAGTTTTTTAATGTTTATAAACACCAGGTTAACAAATCCTGATATGGATGGACTAAAGTATTTGAAGATTTTTAAATTCCTTGCACAACAGAATATAAATGGCAGATTTGGTCCATACTACTTGGACTTTGAGCATTTCCCATTAATAACATTTGAATGCTAGCTTTACATTTATATAGCTCTATGATTTATGAAGCACTTTACTTATATTATCTCATCTCATGCCCACAACAATATGAGAGAAGTGCTATTATTATCCACATTTTATAAACAAGGAAACTGAGGCAGAAACAATTTGAATGACTTGACCAGTGGCATATCACAGAATTTAAGCTCAGGTTTTTCTGACCCCAGGCTCAATCTTCTCTCCACTATATCACTGCTTTTAAAGTTAGCAAAGCATTTTCCATATGGTATTTCATTTTTACCTCCTCACAACCTTAAGAAGTAGGCATTAACCTCATTTTACAGAGAATAATCAGGTTCATAGAGTTTTAAAGTGAGTAGATTTGCCCATAACACAGCTAGTGAGGATCAGAGGTGGGATTCAAATCTAGAAATTCCTGTTGCCCAATCTGATTCCTACCCACTGCACCAGGTTAGGTCACAAACAGAATTCTTCCAACTGGTTAGACTTCATGATATATACTAAGGGCAATAAGTTTGGGAAGACAGTTGGTATATATGAATTAATAAGTTTTGTTTGTTAACTAAACAAACCCTTCATTGCCCTCTTACTTTGGTTTCTAGGCAAGAATTTTGGATTATATACATTCCTGAAAAACAGAATTCTTTGTTATACAAAAAGAAAAATCTCTGGGGGGACGTGTGGCCTGAGATATTAGAAAGTGTGCTCTCCCAGTCTTCATTGCTATACAGGGGAAATGATGGACTTGACTCAGACTGGTAGATATTAAGAAACTTCTCTACCCAGACTGGGTCTGAGGTCTAGAATTTGGGGTAGAAGACATCTATCCTCTTTTGTAGCAGGAATATTCATTTAGGAGTTAGGATTGTTGCTTTATCCTGCTCTGAGAAGTTGTTTGTTATTTACCTACCATATGTTGATTTTGATTCGACTTTATCAATCAATTACTCAAGATGTGTTAATTTTGCACCCATTATATATGGTAAGTGCTTATCATCATTAGTGACCAATATTGTAATCAATGATAATATCTTAATTATTTATTAAATAGCTCTAGACAGTAGCCATTAGCTAATCAATTATGATGGCCCTACTGATTGGGAAATATATTTATCTTCCTTGCTCTAAGAAGGGGCAAATCTATAATTGTCGTGTAGTCATGTCTGACTTCATGGCCCATTTGGGGTTTCCTTGGCAAAGATCCTAGAGTGGTTCGCCATTTCCTAACTCCAGACCCAACAGTCTATCCACCACACCACCGAGCTGCTCCCAAATCTGTAACAGAATGCTCCAAATAGATTGGGAAGATAGTTGGTATCTATGTATTAATATGATTTGTTTGTTAACTGAACAAACCTCCTTCATTGCCTGCCCCCTTTCCATGTGTGTCCCTCAAAAAAATAATTGCTAGGAGGCAGCTAGGTAAGCCAGTGGATAAAGGAATTCCTGGTTTCAAATCTGGCCTCAGCCAACTCCTAGCTGTGTGGCCCTGGGCAAGTCACTTGCTGTTCTGCCTTGGAACCATTACTTAGAATCAATTCTTAGGTAGAAGGTAGTTTTGCTTCCACTCCCATGGAAGTTCAGAGAATATTTCGATAGCTTGGGGGTGGTGGGGATTAATATAATCCTGATGACTTGAAACTTTTGAGAGCAAGGTTATTGATTGACAGACATTTCTATAGCCCTTTAAAAACATTCTCCAAGCCCTCGAATGAATATCAGTTTGCCACATGAACCCCCCAATCCTATTTTTGAGATTGGTAGCTGTTTAATAAAAGGCAGTGGAAGTGGGAGATGATGAAGTACTCTTAAGAGGAAAACAGCATCCCTGCCTGCCTCAAGGTTGCTGAGTTATGTAAGTTGTTTACTGCACTAGTGATGAAAAGTTCATTTGCTTCTCTTGCTGGAAACTATGGACCCCAAATGTTCATCGAGATGGATATCGTCCGACTTTTCTTACAGATGACAGATGTTTCCAAAGGGAGCTAAGCTATCTTGTGTACATCTAGGGTTAAATGGCACAGGCTTTAGAGTAATCTAATTTAACTGAATAGTTGTTGAATGCTGTTTTCGCTTTGTTAATGAAAATGAGTTGCAGGTGATAGAAAACCTCCCTAACAAACAGGTTCATTAATGATTAATCACATTTCCAAGTCATTTTCTCGACAGGACAGTCCTTCAGAAATAAAGTTTCAGGAACCTCTCCATTCCCCAGGCCACGCCACCTCCAAAATAGAATATTTACTCTTGAAGCTCATTTGACCAAATCTTGAAACATCTTATTCTTACTCTTAGACTGTGTTGTTTGTATTAATTTATGTGGGGCATAATTACTGTCAGATCTCTTGTGACAAAGATGGTGTTGCATACTTTATTCATTAGCATATTTGTTTCATTCGCCACTGGTTGGAATGCTAACAAGACACTTAAATTATTAACTCTTGAGATGACAGATGTGTATGTGCATGAGGGTGCTTCATTACCCATATTTGAGGTGGTTTGTAATTTGAGAAAGACTAAATTTCTTGGATTTGATACGGGGCCTTCAGAGAGGGAGAAGAAATTCATAGATTTTTTTTTTTAAAGCATACCAGTAACAACAGAGGGGGAGAGAGAGAGAGACCTGGTGTGATCCATTTCCTTCTAAAATGCTGGAAGTTTTAACATTTTTCTTTTAAATGTCAACTCACATTTCTCTCAGTTTAGTTATTTTTGAAATAAGTCCGGGCATGGCAAATCCCAGGTGCCTAATCCTTGAAATCATCAACTCTTAAAGATGTAAGACTTTTAGTCAACTGTTTCTCAGGTGGCATGAATATGAAATCCCTGCAGGTGGGTTAATAAACATTTATTAAGTCCCTACTGTATGCCAGCTAGTATACCAAGCACTGGGTATACAAAGAAAGGTAAAAGACCATAGTGTAATGGAAGCAGAACATTCCAGCATCTATGCACAGGATAAATTTTGAGTAATCAACAGAAGGAAAGCACTGCAATTAAGAGGCATCAGGAAAGTCTTCTTCTGGAAGGCAGAACTGTGGCTGGAACTCAGAGGAAGTCGGGGGCAGAGATGAGGAGAGAAAGAGAACATTTTGTACCTGAGGATATGCTCAGTTAGGAGATGTATTGACTTATTTGAGGGAACAGCAAGGAAGCTAAGGACGCTGGAAGGATGTCATAGTCCATGAAGGGGAATCCAGTGTAAGAAGTGTAGAAATATGGAAGTAGCTACTCACAGCTGGGAAATAAATATCTGTGGATGGGATTTGAACCCAGTTCTTTCTTGATTCCAAGGTTAATGTCTTATCCACTCATCTACACCAAGGGAAACCACCTCACAAAGCAGCTCCTTCCATATGGGGCCAATTGATTCTCATTAAACTCTTCCTTATATTTAAGACTTTAGCTACTTCCTTTCCACTCATTGGTGCTAACCCGAGTAACAGCAATTCTAGGCCAAAAAGATGAACACAAATTATTATTTTAAAGCAGTGTGACCCAGCCTGGCTTCTGGGGACTTGGGGAGGTATGATGAGGTGGTGTTCTTTATTAGAGAAGATCTGTCCACTGTGTTTGAACCAGGAAAGTTTATCACTCACTCCCAAGATGTTATATTTCTATCACACTGATAATCCATGCCTATTCCCCTAGACACCCTCAACCTTGATTTTGGTACGGATAAGTCTAGGTAGTTCCATAATAAGCAAAGGTCTCAGCCACGCTGATGGTATTTAGGTCATTAGAGAATTCACATGGCAAGAGACCTTTAGAGGTCATTGAGCCCAGCCCTCATTTTACAGAAAAGAAAACAGAACCAGAGAGGAGACTTGGCAAGCATCCCAGATGGAGATCACGGAATGTGGAGAGTCGGAAAGGTACCTTAAGTGGCCATCTACTCTAACTCAGTCCTCTTGAAGAATGCCCACTGTGTCTTCAGCTAAAGGTCATCTAGCCTCAACTTGAAGACCTCCAGGGATGAAAAACCCACTGTTGACCTCCAGAGGCAATCCGTTCCACCAGTGGATAAATGTTGTCCTTAGGAAGTTTATCCTCTGTAACTTCCACCCACCCTTTCTCATTCTCTCCTTAGGGACCAAGCAGGTCAAGATCGTCTAATCTCTCTTCCGCATGGCAGCCCTTGAAGACAGCTATCATGGCTCCCCTGAGTCTTCTTTTCTCCAAGCTAAACACCCCCAGTTCCTTTAACTAATCCTCATGAGACATGAACTTGAGTTATTAGCAGGATCAGGATTTGGAACGTGTCCCTCTGACTGTCCACTGTGCCATATTGCCTTCAGAAGTAGTACATTGTGAGCCTTGGAGCAAAGAGATGCAGGAATAGTTTTTCCAGCCTTATTCCTTCTTTCCTCCCAGAAGACTTTATAGCTCTGTTGAAACAGGGCTCAAAAACTGTGTGTGTGTGTGTGTGTGTGTGTGCGCGCGCGCGCGCGTGCACGTGAGTGTGCTTCCTGATTTGTGCTGGATTGTCAATTGCCAAGATTCGGGGAACATCAAGCCATCGATTCAACCTGTCGCCTTTTGCAAATATTTGCCCAAAGAAATTAGTGTAACAACAAAGTTGCAAAATGGGAGAGAGATCAGCTTGACTTTAAAATTAGTTTCAAAGTTACTGTTGCCTGCAAAGAGGCTAGTAAGAAAACAAAAATTTTGAAAAAGAGTTTCTGCCTATGTTATTCTCGGGTTCAAAGTGTACTTTCAATGACCTAAATACTGTCACCATTTCTGAGAAGTTTGGTTCTTGTAAAGGTGCCTGGCTCATTTGTATTAAAAAAGAAAAAAAGTTGCAAGTGTATCATGGGTAGTTGTTAAGTCTGTTGTCCTGATTTTTTCATTCCTCTTTCCGATAATGTGGCTTTACGTTTTAAAAAAATCTAGGCACGTGTAAAGTCCATATAGTCATCAAAGTGTGTGAAATTTTTGTATGATGTAACTGAAACCCAGATGCAAATCCTAATGAGCGAGACCTGAGTCTTCTAAAGCAACCACACCTGTTTAGTAAACCAGAAGAGTTTCAACGTCTACACCAAAAGCCAAACGTAGAGTCCTGACTTGAGTGCACAGGGAGTTTTCATAATGGTAAGTGAGATCCCTGGACATTTTGATGCCATGAAAAGAGCTCTAGAATTCAAGAATCAGAAAACCTGGATTCAAATATCATAAGTGACATTTACTCTTGCTGTAATCTTGGACAAGTCACAAACTCCCTTGCCCTGGGTTTTCTCCCCTGTAAAGTGATGGAGTTTAACTAGATGACCAGAAGCCCTTTCCCACTCTAAATGATCCTAGTCCTTGGTCATTGTATTAGTTGAACATTTTTCCAAAGTAGAGTGTCAAGCCCAGCCCCCTTTACCTGCTTTATCCCCCCCTAAAAAAAATACTGCCTTATATTTATGTACTATGACATGGGTGCAGTGGATAGAGAACTGGGCTTGAAATCATGAGTTCAAATCTAGCTTTGGACAGTAAACTAGTTTATGAGATCTTGGGCAAGTCACTTAATCCCTAGCCTAGCCTTTGCCACTCTTCTATCTTAGAATTGATAATAGGATGGGAGGTAAAATGAATGGGATGGACTTGAGTAGGGATTCTGAAGCATTTTTGTGTCCTGGACCCCATTGGCATTCTTAGGAAGCCGCCTAGGGATCCCTTCTCTAGAATAATGTTATTAAGTACATAGAGTAAAATAGATAGGATTACAAAGGAAATCAAATATTTTGAAATATAGCTATTCAAATATTTTTCAAAATCAAGTCTTTGAACCTTGAGTTAAGAATCCCTGAGATGATATCTAAGGTCCCTTCCAGCTCTGAAATTCTATGAGCCTTCATTTCAGGGTGTCTTAACCGGTTTTGACTTTTAATTCATTTCTGTGGAGTCTGTCTAATAAGTACCAAATGTTTTCCATTATGCTTTTAAAACAAAATAAATGTATACAGTCTCAGCTGTGCCCCAGAAAACTTTACATGCCTTACCATCTTGAATGACCTCATTGTTTATTAATCTTTTCTAGAGGGTATTCCCCACCCCCGTCAGCTGGGTGAAATATTTGAAAAATTGTGTCATTTGGGAATTGCCATTCATCAGGAAATACTTACTCTGAGGTTTAAGCCAGACCACATGCATTTTGTTTATCTCTATAGAAACCAGAAATTTTTAGTAAGTGGGAATGGTCCAAAGCATCCTTTTCTTAAGGAGTTATCTCCTGGTTGTATTCATCCAGGCAAAATCCAAGGCAAAACCAAATTAATTTCAGATTTTAAAAAGAATGGCTGTTTCTATAAAAAGGGATTTTCTTAAGCAAAAATGTCAAAAGCATAAGGGAAGAGGCTGGAACAAAAGACTTGAATTTGGTTGGATAGCTCAGGATTTTTCCTTGAAAACACTTTTGTGAAAATGATTTTCTTTTTATTGGAATGGGGAGTGATTTTTGGAACTCTCAGAAAAAGGGCAGTTAATCGAGCTTTTATCAGGCTGTCCCTTTGTTATCCTCTCTCTTCTTGATATCTCTCCTATGTAATCTGTTTTTTTTTTTTTTAAGTAACTCAATTTAGCATTCCTAATTCCCATGGGCAGTTTTAGCACTTAGCAGGGCTTTGGACTGTGTATTATAATTTATATCTGGGTTCAGGCTGCTTCTCTGCTCCATGTGAATTGATTTCAGTTGTCAAACATTGTCTAGCGAGTGGGAAAGTATGATGGTGGTGATCTGGATATGACAATGTTGAATTTTGGCTTGAAACCCAGAAGCTTGTTTTGAGTGCTATAATTGCACTTAGTAGGTGGATATGGGGGTAATTGCTTTGTGCGTTTACATTTGGAAGCTATGAGATTTGCTAAAGCAAAAGAAGAAGCAATTATACATGTCCTTAATAAGTGGAACATTGAATGGGAAAATGGGACTGTTTGCTTTTTGGACCACCCTGCATTTCCTGTTTTAAAAATACATTTTTATTACTTTCCTTTGTATTTATACCACCTACATGTCCCTAAGTTCTCCTTCCTTCTTCTCCTCCTCCCAGAGAGCCATCCATCCCTTATAATGAAGAACTTTAGAAATTTAAAAAAAAGAAGAAGAAGAAGGGGGGGGGGGCTCAACACCAAGATATCTAAAAATGCCTGATATCAATGGACAGTTATTCCCGTTTAATTTTTGGTTCTGTTGAGACTTTACTATAACCAGCATTCTTTGTAACAAGAACATCTGCTTGTTAGGAATGGAATTTGGGTCTCTAGGCAACCAAGTCTAGTGGGATGAACCATAAACTTAGGAATCAGTAGGCCTAAGGGTCTAGTCTCAGTTTCCAGGACTGTAGGTTATGTGACTCCAGACAATTCAACTTTTCATAACTTCTTTTCTCATCTTGCAAATTGGCAGGAATTAGGGATAGGGTAAGGGGAGGAGGAAATGCTGTCCCATCTCTACCTCTCAGTGAGACTGGGAAGATAATTTAATACTTGTATCAGTTTGGGTGCCATCGCTAATACCTATATTGGTTGGAGCCTCATTGGACCAATTTAGCTTATGTGATTCTTTTCTTTGGACTTCTAGACATACTTCCCAGAGACTCTGTACAATGTTATGGATGCCATCCTTTGGATCTTTTAAAGCCTCAGTGAGATCAGTGTCCCCTTTGGTTTATCACTCTCATTTCATATTCCAGGTGTGCCGTAGAGATTTTTAAAACCACTTTTTGTGTACAAGTATCATTGCAGGTAATCTGCTGCCACCTGTATCTGCCTTACCATTTCCATTATCCTTTAGGTTATTTGTAATTTTGATTCTTTTCAGGCTCGTGGTGTTTTATGACTCATGTATATTCCAGAAGAATACTTTTCTAAATTTAAGGATCTAGGGGGCAGCTGGGTAGCTCAGTGGATTAAGAGCCAGTCCTAGAGACGGGAGGTCCTAGGTTCAAATCTGGCCTCAGCCACTTCCTAGCTGTGTGACCCTGGGCAAGTCACTTGACCCCCATTGCCTAGCCCTTACCACTCTTCTGCCTTGGAGCCAATACACAGTATTGACTCCAAGACGGAAGGTAAGGGTTTATAAAAAAAAAAAAATTTAAGGATCTAATTTCACCCATGGGCAAGAGATATTTCCTCTACCTATCCAGATCTCGTACACCGTGGTGTAGTGGATGGAGAGAGCTGGACTCAGGTTCGGTTCTTGCCTCTGATACTAACTGACTGTGATCCTGGACCAGTCCCTTACCCACTGTGAGTCTCATAACATCATCGATAGGACTGTCAGACAAGTTGGTCTTGTTGGTCCCATCCAGCTCTGAATCTATGGTCCATTGATGCTCTGTGGCTGAACGATTCATCACACTGCAGTCTACCTGTGATAATGTTTTTCATATTGGCCTTGACTGATTTTAGGACAATAGACTATTTGGAGAATATTGGTGTTAAAACAGAAGGAACCTAGTCTTTTGTGGCAGGGGATAGTTTGTGGTCATTGAACAAAACTGGGCAGTTTCCCAAAGGCAGCTTCATCTGATTTCCCCTGCTCAGATAGGGCAAGAGACAGAGTGTTGGAGTCAAGAAGACTTGAGTTCAAATCCTTGTTCACAAACTTTCTTGATGTATGTGACTCTGAGCAATTCACTTAACCTGTCTGCCTCAGTTTCCTTACCTATAAGAAGGAAATCAAAATAGCAGCTACCTCAGAGTTGTGAAGATCAAATGGGATCTTTATAAAGCACTCTTCAAAGCTTAAAATAATATAAATGTTAGCTATTATCATTATTAATATAAATATGGACTGTCATTAGTCTGTTTAGAGACACGTCACAGACTAGGCTGTATGTGTCTTTATAATCACGAATTTAGAATGGAAAAGGGACTTAGCCCCCATTTTACAGAAAAGGGAACTAAACCTAGAAAAGTTAAGTGACTTGTCCAAGTGGTAAATTGATACAGGGAGGTTTTGAACCCATATCCCCTAATTCCAAATCCAAGGCTCTTCCCACTCTACCACATTGCTCCCCCCCACCCCTTTAATCCACTTAGTTTTCCCTGTGTGGATGATTATAAGTGTTTTTTTCATTGCTGTAAATTTCATCAGTTTTTAGTGTTGACGGCTCAAGTAAAATAAATATCAGTTGAAAAGTTTATCAATGTTATTTTATAAACTGTAGATTACTAAAGGGAGGGATAGAGAACAACCAAATTTCTATTTCTATGGATCTATGAAATAGACATTAAGAATCACTTGAAGGGAGAGCTAGGTAGCACAGTAGATCAGGCCTGGAGTAGGGAGGACCAGGATTCAAATGGGACCTCAAATACTTCCTAGCTGTGTGACCCTGGGCAAGTCACTTAACCCCCACTGCCTAGCTCTTACCCCTCATCTGCCTTGGAATCTATACTTAGTATTAATTTTAAGAGAGAAGCTAAAGATTTAAAAGGGGAAAAAAAGAATCCCTTGATTTAATTTGGGAACTAGCCTTTCATGTTCAGACATAGCGATTTGTTTTTTGTTGTTGTTTGTTTGTTTGTTTGTTTTTATGAGAGGAATGGATTATGGAGAAAGGAGTTAAAAATACTTTCCATATAGAAAACATTCCCTACATACATTCTTTCCCAGATTCTTACTCCTTTCACTACCAAAATAGTTCCAAAGGCACCTGTGATAACTTTAGAGAGAACTATCAAAATGAATCTGGGGAAAGATTAATACTCCAGGTTGGGCTGCTCCTAGTGTCTCCTGTTTGTTTGAGGTTTCTTGTAGTTTTTGGGCCCTGTGTTCCTCTGGTAGAAGATCTCCAGCCTTGAGCTCCTTCACTGAGGCTGAAGCAGACAGGGATACTACCTCTACTAATTCTCTTGGTTCTCTCCTTTCTTCCTCCCTATGTGGATTCCTTGAAGCTACCTTCTTTAGCAGAAATCTCTGCTCCTCATTGACCAACCCATTTTAGGCTATGGTTGTGTCCTGTCCTAAATAGGTGAGATTTAATTGATATTCTTTAACTTTTAGAGTGGGAAGTTTCTCACTTAACTTAATCCTTTCCCTGATTCCATGAATTGGCTGAATTTGAGGACCTGCTTGATCTTTCTTGTTCTCTTCTTCCACTTTCTTCTGGAACAGAGGGGATAACAGGTGAAAAGGATTCACAGGATGATTGGGAATAGAGCATGGATTTAGGTCATGATTCCAAGTAAGGGTTGGGGTCATCCAGAAAGAATGCTAAGCAGGAAAGATAGATGCAGACCCTTGAATCTGAGGGGGGCAGGGAGAGGGAGAGAGAGAGAGAGAGAGAGAGAGAGAGAGAGAGAGAGAGAGAGAGAGAGAGAGAGAGAGAGAGAGAGAGAGAGAGAGAGAGAGAGAGAGAGAGAGAGAGAGAGAGAGAGAGAGAGAGAGAGAGAGAGAGAGAGCGCACTTCAAGAGGTAGGACCTACATATATCCTCACCAGAGTTCAAAATAATTTAGAATTTTTAAAAAATTTAATGTTCTGTTTTTCAGTTTTAATTACTGATATTGTAATATTGCTGGTTTCCACTGCTTTCTTTGTCAATCAATAATATTGCAGCTACCTTGTAGGTAAAACCATTTTTTTGTGTGTGGGGGCTAGTCTGAGAATCTAAGCTGTGTTCATGATACTTTTTTTCATGGTACAAATCCATTCTCATTTTCAAAATTGATATGTTAACTTTTTTCAAATTGACTTTTGTAAATTTTGTAATTAAATTTTCTGTATGTAATTTTCTGATTTTCAGTTGGAGAGGAAATCTTGCCATTTTGGGGTGGCCTCAGATTAAATGCAGGGAGAAATTGTGGTACTGAAAAGAACTAGTGATGAAATCTACTTTTCCCCCCTTGATACTGATGGAAAGATAAAGGGCTACTGGCACACAAATATTGCATAACTTTATCTTATTTAATTTTTTTTTGTTATGTATCTGCACTGTGAAAATTTAAAGGCATTAAACAAACTTTTTTTTCTGTCTTGGAGTCAATACTGTGTATTGGCTCCAAGGCAGAAGAGTGGCAATGGGGGTCAAGTGACTTGCCCAGGGTCACACAACTGGGAAGTGTCTGAGGCCAGATTTGAACCTAGGACTCCCCGTCTCTAGTATGGCTTTCAATCCACTGAGCTACCCAGCTGCCCCCTAAACAAATTTCTACAAAAGAAAAGGAGCCTAATTGGACCACAACCTTAGGTTCAGTTGGGTTTTCTCCATTCAAACCTGTCCTCATCCAGACTTGTTGTCTCTCTCTCCCTTGGCTATTTCTTTCCATTCTTGCTATTGACATCCCAGCTGAGGCCAGCTATTATCTTTTCTGGATGTATTCTCACTCACTCTCCTGGACCTCTGATATTCTGTTTATCCCTCTGTCATGACAATATTCATATTTTGACCTCATTTTCTTTCCTAGGTTATCCTTTTAGGCAGAGACTGAACCTTACTCCTCTCTGGGTCCTTTGATCTCCAGGGTTGTCTTATTGAATTGGCTTTCTTCTCTCTCTCTGTTCCTGCTCGATCACAAGCACCTGGAGGGTAGGGCCTGGGCCTGGTGCTTTTTTATATCTCTGCCCCCACCATTCTCTCCCCATCTCTACCATTCAGTGCTTAGTAGAGTTCTGGCATCAGTACATCTTTGGTAAATGAATGAGACTGTTTCCAAGCAACACAAAGCCAGAGACTGTATTTGGAGCACCACCAGGGAGACAGTGAATCCCCTAGCAACATTAGATTTCATGTGTTCTCCTTTGTAGGTGAATAAAAGGAGCAGGTGAGCATAAATTAAACCTTTTTTTTTTTTAAATGAAATCAAGTGAGTAGATTTAGATTGTTAGCTTGTCTTCTTGGAATGGTGGATACTCGGTCCATCAGCTACTTCTCTGCAATTGCTATTTTCTTTTAAACCTCCCAGGGCCGAGGGATTCTAGCTTCTTACCAATCCAATCCGGTTAAGATTCCCCGAGACAATAGCAATGTAACAATTCTTCCCAGTCCCCAGATCCGCTCTCCAAGGCCAGAGCAACAGAATGTTCAGGAGATAGGATGTGCCAAACAATGGCGCTCCAAGGTTCCCTTTTTGATCAGCCAAGGCATGTTGCAATACCCCCTGATAAGCAAATAATATATGAAGAAAGCCTTGCTCTTTTGTTTATGAAAATTCTGTTCATGTTCTCTGGGCCACCAAAGCAAGAGAACGTAGATGGGAGAAACTGGAGATGTTCAGTGGAGGAAGGGCCCTTGCATAAAGGGAAGAGCATCAAGTGACTCACCCAGCATCACAGAGGTGAAGAATACTTGAGTCTTTTGGCCAGTTAACACCTCACCCTCTTTCCCATTTGCTAATTCTTGGTTCTGTTTGAATCCATTCTGAATGCTGTCAAACAATAGAGGGTGTTTCTAGAATTGTTCATCTACTATCTGGCAGGGACCAAAAAGGACCTGAGTTAAGAAGCTGACCCAAGTACACATAGGGAGTAAGTGTCAAAAATAAGATTTAAACTCAACAATCCAATGTGTGGATTGTCTTCCCCCCCAAAAAAAAGGATGTAGGAGAGACAAGACTGTTATTTGACTGACTCTAGAAAGCATGAAACTTCAAAGGAAACGGGGAGTTAGAAATGGGTTTTTTTTTTTAGTGTTTCTTACTACAAGGAACAAAGGTGCTTTGTAATATACAAAGATTTCAACCTCAACTGTCTTGATTCTGTATCTTGTCTCCCTCCTCCATCCAGTACATCTGTCTTTGTCACCTCTTCTTTTAGCTTATTGCCCAGCCAGTCAGAGGGTCCTAATTTTACAAATGTTCAGTGGATCCCATTCATGTCACTTGCATCAAAAGGAAAAAACAATCAAAACTTTCTGATGATAAAAATCCAAGTTATTCTCTTTCTCCCTTCACCATTTTTTCCCTGTTTTGAAGATGAGGCTAACATCTAAGTATTTTTAAGGTTTACAAAGCTTTTTGCAAGTAATATCTCATTTTATTCTTACAATAACTCTGGGAGAAAGGTGCTCTTATTAGCTCCACTTTACAGATAAGGAAACTGAAACAAAGTAGTTAAATTACTTTCCCAGGGTGACATTGCTAATAAGTGTCCAGAGCTAGATTTGAACTCAGGACTTTTTGATCCCAAGTTAAAGCTCATCACCCTATCCTCTTACCTGCTTAGTGTTCATGACCTTTAGAATACCCGCAAACTTATAGGCTGGGAGGGAGGGAAGAACTTCATTTTGTAATTTCAGTCAAAAGTAAAAATGGTCTCTTAGCTTATAACCAAATTGTTAAGGATTAAGTATGGAAGCATTTTTCTCTGTCAGGATAGACATTTATTTTATCTATTTAGCCATCTATTTATCAGATGTTTTCACACATATTCACTTAATTGTATATATCCATGCATGTATAACTTCCTTGAAAGTTACATTCCAATTACATAAGCATTTAGGAAGTCAGTCCATTAACCAGCATTTATTAACTACTCTGTGTATTCTAGGTGCTGTATTTAGCACTGGGGATACAAAGAACTCACATTGTAATGGGGAGTATCAATATAAAATGCATACAGAGTAGATGGGAGCTCATCTCAGAGGGAAGGCACTAACGTTGAGCAGGATGAAGGAAGACCCTCCTAGGGATGTTAGAGTTTGCTTGGAGTCTTGGAGGAAGCCAGGAGATGGAGGTGAGAGGAAGAACTTTAGGCAGGACATGAATGTTATCTGCAAGGATTAGCAAGTAAACCAGTGTAGCTGGATCCCAGGTTATGTGAGAGTACAAGAAAAGGAGATTCGAAAACTAGAAATTTTAAAATCAAATTTAAAAATCAAATAGCTTTTGGGGCTGGAAGTAATTGGAAGCCATGGGAGAATATTGATTAGGAGGTGACGTGTTCAGACCTGTGCTGTAGAAGAATCATTTTGACAACTGAATGGGAAGAGAGTTGTGGCAGGAGATCAACTAGTGGACTGTTGGAGTATTCTTGACTTGCATGATGAGAGCCTATACCAGGCTGTTGGCTATGTGAGTGCAGTGAAAATGATGCATATAAGATGGATGAAAAGTAAAAAAACAAACAAACCCAACAACAAATAAATAAACAAAAAGATTTAACAATAGACTGGCTATGTGGATTAAACGTAAGTGAGAATTGGAAGTTGATTTCACGTGTGTGATCCTAGATGACTAGGAAGATGGTGGTGCCTTCAACAGTAACAGGAAATGTGAAAGATGGGATTTGGGGACTCACTCCAGTATCTTATCCAAGAAAATCCCAAATGGGTTCACAAAGATTTGGACATAACGGAAAATGATTGAATAACAACAAATAGGGATTTGGGGGAATGATGAATTTGGTTTGGCCTTCTTGAATTTCGAGATGGCTATGGATGTGGTCCATGTTGGCATTCTTAAATGTCCAAAAGGCAATTGGTGTGGGACTGCAGTTCAAGGGAGAAATTAGGGCAGTTTAGAGAGGTCTAGGAATTATCTGGGTAGAAATAATTGAATTCAATGGGAATGGATGGGTTCACCAAACAAGATGGTCTGCAGAAGAGAAGAGGGTCCAGGACAGGACAGAACCTCAGGAATCACCTGTAGTTAGATGGCATAATAACAAATGAAGAACTAATAAAGAAATGGAAAAAGGAGTGGTCCTATAGCTGGGAGAAAAATAGTATGATAAAATCTTAGAGATAAGTATCAACCTCATCAAAGTATTCAGAGAAATCAGGAGGGGTGAAAAAGACCATTAGATTTGGCAATTAAGAGATCATTGATGAATTTGGAGAATGATAAAAGCCAAACTGGAGAGGATTTAAAATATGGTGGGAAGAAAAGAAGAGGAAACATCTTGTAAAGGTGGCTTTTTCAAGGAGTTTAGCTGAGTAGGAAAGGAGAGGTATAGGATGATAGCCAGCAAAGACTGTCTTGTTAAGTGAAGAGTTTTAAGGGGAAGATGGAGTCATGGGTTTAATTTTAGGGAAAGGAGTAGACAGTGAAAGTTTGAAGATTAGATTGGGGATCATAGGACTATGCTAGAGAAGGAAGGAGGTGAGAACAAGGATGCAGAACAAGACAGGCCATCTCTACATATGAGACAGAGATGAAGGAGGTGATAGTGAGGGAAGACATCTATGTGAGAGGTTCCAGGGGGAAGAAAGAAAAGGGAGAGCTTGGTGAGTGACCTCAATTTTTTTTTCCATGAATTCTGAGCCAAAGTCCTGTGTAAAACCCTACAGATACAAACAAACAAAAACTAGTCCTTGCCCTCGAGATGCTAACATTTCAAGAGTGGGTACACAGACAAATATATAAATGGTCGTTTTTAGAAAAGTGCACACCAACAGCTAGGAGAAATGGGGGAAAGCTTCTTGTGGATGGCAGATGAGCTAAGCCTTGAAGGGAACCCGGAACAAGAGGTGATAATGATGAAGTAAGTTCCAGACATACAGTACAGCCTCTACAAAAGCACAATTTTATCGTAATCACATCTGTTAATTAACAAAGCCTTGAATATGTTTTTGCTAACAAACCACAGGCAAGAAATTGAGAGGATGTATGTGTGTGTCTGTCTTTGTGTTACAGACTTAACTTTTTTTTTTTTAACCCTTACTCTCTGCCCTAGTAACAACTGTTAAGACAGAAGGGCAAGGGCTAGACAAACAGGATTAAGTGACTTGCCCAGGATCACATGGGCTAGGAAGTGTCTGAGGCCAAGTCCTCTTGACTCCAGACCTGAGACTGTATCCACTGTGTTAACTAGCTGTCCTGAGACTTAACTCTTTGGAGAAAAATGAAATTGCTTTGGGAATCCACAAGGCCTTGCCAAGGAAAAGAAGCCTGGAGGTGGCCCTTTGAAAAGGGATGTTCACTTGAAACAGGGCATGTACATTTCAACCACAGCTCTAGGCTGTCCCTAAAATAACATGTGCTAACAAAAAGCCTTTTGAATTGGGAGACTTTTACATATAAAAATTTAATATTCAGTTTTGGGACTTAAAGATCTCATGGAGGTCACAGAGAAAGGACTAATTGGTGGAAACTACTGAGGGAAATTTTGCTTTGATAAGGAGAAAATTACAAAATGTATTATTATTTATTATATAAATTTATAGTTATTTTATATAAATTAAATTTTATTTATTTTGTAAAAATATTTATTTTTTATTATAATTAAATTTATTGTGTATTAATTTTATTAATTATTGACTGATAAAATTTTATTTTACTAAAATGTTTTAAGTATATTTATTTTTAGAGGGGCTTCTGAGTTAGATATTGATTGGATTAGATAGCTTCCTTCCAGTGCTGCTGTTTTTAGAAAAGATGGAGAACAATACTCAGCCAGACTTAAGTTTCATAATGTCATATTGTAGCTTTGGCTCTGAATGATGGAAAAGAAAATTATTAGAATCTCAGTGAATGCTTGTTTAAAATCAACAACTTAAGCATCTGAGTGATGCTAGGTATTGTGGACAAACATCTTGCTTGGAAATGAGCCTACCCTCAGCAGAAACTCATGTCCCATCATTTATTAAGTGGCAGCTGTGTGTGCAGCGTATTGCATCAGAGTGTCTCCAGGGCCTGATACCAGTTACAACTCTTTACATTGTCAAGATGATGCAACAATGGTGCCTCCAGCAGTCTCCCGATGCTGGCTTTGGATTTCGTCTGCATCCATCTCTACTAGAGCATAGAAATGTGACTTTGTAAAGGAAAGGAGAATGATAAGGAATGGGATGGACATGGTACAAATTGTCATCTGTTGCAGAAAGGTTCCAAAGTGTATTGTATGGCTTCAAAGGTCAATGGCCTCTAGAAGAGTGATTTCTCTATATGAAAATTCATCGCCTATATTAAAGGTTCTTCACCTTTTTTTGCTATGTGGAACCCTTTGGCTATCTGGTGAAGCCTACAGATCTTCTCAGAATAATGTTTTTATATGTATTACAAAGGAAAACAATTGCATTGAAATACAGTTATCTGTATATTCTATTTTTTTCCCCTAAGGTTCGTGGACCCCAGGTTAGGAACTTGTGGTTTATATGGAACTGCGTTTTATTATTAAATACAGTTTGTCCTTTTGGCCTTATATCACAGTCATGTGTGTGCATATGTGGGTAGGAAGAGGATAAGAATCCTTCCTACAGATGGAATCCTCCTTTGTGACAAAAAAAAAAAAGCAAAAACATCTGATTCAGGGACTGGATTGGGCTACACATGCAATATCCATTCCTAGCAACTCCATTCTGACCTCATAATAATTTAATAAGGAAGGAAAGAAGGCTAGATCTTCAATGATATGGTTATGGATTTGTGAATTGGTAATGCATAATGCTTACCCTCACAGTCCCTAACTTGATCAGAATTCTGAGTAGGATTTTACTGAAGATGTAACCTTTATTTTTAACCCAAGTTACAAGTAGAGGGACCCTCTTCTAGGATGAGAATTCATCATATGTGTACGAGAATTGATTAGAGTGACAGTTGTGGTAGAAATATTGGGGTCAAAGACAAACTGTCAAAGGATCTGAGCACTTCTACTAGGGTAGTAGTAATGGGAATAATAATTACTGTAATAATTGGCATTTTTATAGTATTTTAAATCTTACAAAGTGTTTTACATGCATTGTATCATCTGATCCTCATAATGACAATCCTGTGAGGTTGGTACCCTGGATATTATCCCTGTTTTCCAGATGAAGAATGGGGAGGCTAGAGGTGGGATTCCAAATTAGATATTCCTGGCATTCTACACACTCTGCCATAATGGGAATGGACCTGAAGGAATGATCAGGAGTGATACTTTTTTTTTAAGAGTTTAGATTTTACATATGTGATCATCTAAAACATCTTTCTATATTAGTCATTTTGTGGAAAAAACCCTCAAACAAGCAAAGAAGTGAAGAAATAAAGTGAAATATAGTGTATCTCAGCCTGCCTTCAGACTCCATCAGTTCTTTCTCTAGAGGCGGATGGTGTTTTTCATTGTGAGTCCTTGAGGGTTTTCTTGGATCACTGTGTAGTGAAGAATAGCTAAGTCATTCATAAATGTTCATCATATAATATTGCCATTACTGTTTTCAGTGATCTGCTTCTGCTCAAATCACTTTGCATCAATTCATGTGGATCTTTCTGGGTTCTTCTTCAATCATCTTCATCATTTCTTATAACAGAGTAGTATTCCATTACAATCATATACCACAACTTGTTTAGCCATTTCCCAAATGATAGACATCTCCTCAGTTTCCAATTCTTTGCCACCACAAAAAGAGCTGCTATAAGCCCTTTTCCTTTAAAAAAAAAAAATTCTTTGGGATATAGATCTAGTAGTGGTCTTGCTAAAGCAAAAGATAAGCACAATTTTAAAGCTCTTTGGATTGCTCTCCAGAATAGTTGGATCAATTCAGAACTCCATCATCAGTGTTCCAATTTTGCCACATCCCTTTCAGCATTTATTATTTTCCTTTTCTGTCATATTTGCCAAAGGAGTGATACTTTGAAGAAAAAAATTATTAGGTGATAGGGTATGTAGGAGAAAGGTAAACAGAGGAATGGAAAGAGGGAAAGATGACATTGAAGCTTTAAAGCCAAATAAACTAGTTCCTTTCTTAGAACAGCGATACAATGATCCAGGACAATTCTGAGGGTCTTATGAGAAAGAACACTATCCACATCCAGAGAAAGAACTGTGGGAGTAGAAACACAAACGAAAAACAACTGCTTGATCACATGGGTCAATGGGGATATGATTGGGGATGGAGACTCTAAATGATTACCCTAAAGCAAATATTAATAATATGGAAATAGGTCTTGATCAATGATATGTAAAACCCAGTGGAATTGCTTGTTGGCTACAGGAGAGGGGTGGAAGGAGAGGAGGGAAAGAACATGAATCACGTAACCATGGAAAAATATTCTAAATTAAGTAAATAAATATACTTAATTTAAAAAATACAAGGCAACAAACTAATGCCCATTATGGAGAATTACAAAATCATTAACACATGGACATTAAAGGGGAAAAAAGTACTGTGCCCATGAAATCATTTTAGAGGGGACATATCCAAAGGTAACTGAAGACTCTGTGCTATAGATATTCAAAGAGGAAACCCATGAGCAATGGCAGCATGCTGCCCAGTGTTTAACAGATAAGCCACTCTCCTGCCCCATGGAGGTCTGTTGTCAGAAAAGTGTTTGTTTTGTTTTGTTTTTATTTCTGCTTTATATTGGCGGTCTTAAGCCTGGATAGTTTGGTTTTATTTTATTTTTAGACTTTGTGTTTCATTTCCTGAATTGTGTGTTGGGTTTCTAAAGGTGTGCATTGGCCTGGTGACCCTTGGTTCACAGTTTCAGGACCATGTTGTTGGATGGGCATTATGTCCATGAATGAAGTGAAGGGGGTAGGGTTGGGAAGGTTAGCTTTGGGGGGCTTGGAGATGTTAAAAATGCACATGCTTTGGAACCCTCGGTTGTAGGTATTATCTGATGACCTCTGTCCGCAAATGCTTAGACTTCCATGTTTTCCCTCTGTCTTATAACTCCCATTGTGTTATTCATCCTTATCATGACCTTAAGTCTCAAGAGTCCTCTCTCCTGTCTCAGTGGCCAACCAATAACCTTAATAGTATCCCCTTTCCTTCTCCCTTCAATCTCTTGACTCCTTTGCTTTATTTTTTTAAAAACTGATGCTGTTTCTCAGTCTTTCTGTCACCTCCCAAGACCCCATCCTATACACTTCCACCAAAGAAGTTCAGTTAAATATGCCAGCTTGTTGACTAAGCTTAACCATGTCTAAATGAAGCACATGATTCATTTCATCCCGCTATTTCACTAACTCTACCACAAGATCGGAGGCATTTCCATCAGTTATTGGGAATCAAAATGGGCCCATGTATTCCTGAGTTCTGATGATTTAATCTAGTTTTGCATCCCCCTGCTTGAGGTAGGGGAAAACTTGGGCATTTATTTCTTTTATATCTTGATAATTATTTCAGTATAATTGGCTTCTTTGTAATTCTACATCGTATCTTACATTCATTCTTAAGAAATGTCCCTAAATTTCACTAGGAGCGTCTCCAAATTTTTCAGATGTCCCTGTATTTGTCATGTCTTAAATTGTAATGGTAAGCAATTGCATTCATATGGCACAAACCATTCCCTAATCTATGGAAACCCACTTTTAATAGGTTTTAGTAGATTCTAGTGGGCTACAGGCTCACTAAGATTTAGCAAGGGGCAGCTAGGTGGCTCGGTGGAAAGAGGACCTGGGTTCATATCTGGCCTCAGTACTTCCTGGCTTTGTGACTTAGTCACTTAACCCCCATTGCATAGCTCTTATTGATCTTTTGTACTTGGTATCAATTCCAAGACAGAAGGTAAGGATTTGTTGTTTAAGTCCTCAAAGTGATGTAGCCAGAAAAGGTAAAGAAACCTAGAGTTACATTAGGGAACTGCATACTTTAAGAAAAAAGAAAGAAAGGAAGAAAGAAAAAGACTATATAAGGTAGATGCACAGTTTCACAGGGCATTTCTCTTTTTCTGCTCTACATAGAAATGTGTGCAAGTGTATGGATGACCATCAATTTCATCATGACTTTTTTTTCCCCACTCCTAGGAATGGGGAAAGGGACATGGATGGCAATATATAATTTTACTCTCCCATTGTCAGAACTCATCTGAATTACCATATTCAGTTCTGGGTGCCACAATTTAAGAAGGATAATTGATCATTTGGAAAGTATATAGCAAATTCCACATTTGGTGCAGAATAGTTTTAAAGTCTAATTGAAGAAACTGACAAGTTTGGCCTAGGGCCTGGATGACTACTTATTATACTGGGGAGTCCTTTGAGATATGGGTTGGACTAAGATGGGCCCTGTGGTTAATTCTGAGATTTTTCCCCCCATACCTTTCTCCATCTATACCATAAATCTCTTCTCATCAAATTTCCTCAATCATTCTGTCCCCCTCTCCTTTTTTTTTTAGTTGTTTCCTTCTCTTCAGCCTAGAAATATACTCTCCTTTCCCAGATAAAATCTTTTTCTTCATCTTGGCAAACTCTCAAACAATTGGCCTATCTGTGTTCCCCTTCACTGCCTAACTTGCAGAAGGCACGAATAATGTGTACTGTTGACATTTGGATTAGTGGCTTAGGTGAAGGCATAGACAGTGACAAGCAGCAAATCTACAAGAGTTCAAAAACTGGAAGGCCAGCTAATATGCTAGATGCCCAAATTAGGAATCAAAAAAGTTTTGACAAGCGAGTGAGATAAATTAAATGAGATTAAATTGAATAGGGATGCTGAACAGACAGAATTCATCTGAAAAAGATCAGTGGGATTTAGAGGACTGAAATTGAAATACTAATAAGTCATGTAATGAGGTCTAATAGTTTCCCCATAAAAACAAAAACCCCAAAGGCTTTTTCTATCCTTTTTCCTAATGATGGACCACTCTCTCCTCAATGTCTTCTCCTCCCTCGGTTTCCTTGGGACTCTATACTCATGTTTCTCTTCCTACTTCTTTAACAGTTTTCTTTTTGCCCGTTTTGCCTGATTTTCATTCTTCTCCCACCTGTTGGACATGGGCATCCCCACAGTTCCATTCTTGGCTTCTGTTTTTCTATAGTCACACATAATCATCTCCTCCACTTTCATTACTTGATTTATCAACTCCATGTTAGTGTGTTGGTTGTCCTTCATATTTGATGTTGCTATCTTGGGGTCAGTGTACTGTATGTCCAACTGTGGCTGGACGGACAGTATGAGACAATGGCACAGGACCATCCAGCATGACATGCCCAAATCAAAGAAGGTGATGTGCTCTGTGAGCAAAGCAGAATTGTAGTAGCTCCAAAAAAATGTGAGATCCACAAATGAAGAGACCTCTCCATCCAAATGTTCCTACAAGCTATTTGTGCCCAAACTATGGTAGAGCTTCAGTTCTATGTAACTGAACCTCAAATGCAAACCTCCCACCACCACCTCTTGTGTGGTTAATAGGTCATTCCCTTCCCACTAGCCTTGGGCTTACTATTTCTCAGTTTTCTCATCTGCAAAATCAGGAGATTGAACTTGGTGACATCCAAGGTTCTTTGTTGCTCAAAATGTGTGACTTTTTCCCATATTTCCAGCTGCTTGCTGGGTGCCTTCATTCAGAACCCCTTTCAACACCATAAAATCAACATTTCTAACACTAAACTCATGATATTCTTCTCAATACTTTCTCTTCCCCATAATTTCTCAATGGCCAGTGGTGGCATCATGCAACTTCCTCATCATCTAGGCATGTGACTCTAGAGTAAAGGTTCTTAACCCTTTCCTATCTCATGGACCCCATTGGCACTTTGGTGAATCCTTCTCAGAACAGTATTTCTTAATACATAGAATAAAGGGCAGCTAGGTAGCACAGTGGACAGAGAGGCAGGCCAGGAGTCTAGAGGACCTGGGTTCAAATTTGATCTCAGACACTTCCTAACTATATGACTCTGGGCAAGGCATTTAACTCCCATTGCCTAGCCCTTGCTGCTTTTTGGTCTTAGAATTGATAGTAGGACAAAAGGTTAGTATTTTTTTTAATACAATAAACTATAGAGGAAACAAATTATATTGAAGTTCAATTATCAAAAAAATTTTTAATAAACCACCTTGGACACTCCTTCATCAGAGTCTTCTTTGATTCTTCCTCCTCCCTCAGTCCACCACATCTAATCATTTGCCAAGTCATGTTCATTTCACCTCTTCAGTATCTCTAACGTCAGCCCTTTCCTGTCAACTTCAACTCCATCCACCCCTGTTGGGCTCTTATCTTCTCCCCCAGATTACTGGAAGTGGCCCCTGACTGGTGCTTCTGCCTCCTCTTCTTTTTCCAATACTTCTTTCACATCCTGGCTTTTGAATAGTTTTCTTAATGCCTTGCAATCTATCCTGTCATTACTTTACTTAGTGGATAGAATACTAGACTTAGAGTCAGAAAGACTTAAGTTCTCTGGTCACAAACCCTTAACAGCAAGGAGACTCTAGGAGTCATTTAAACTCTGTTTGTTGGGGGCAACATGGTGGCCCAGTGGATTGAGAATCAGGTCACGCGCATGTGTGTGTGTGTGTGTGTGTGTGTGTGTGTGTGTGTGTTTTCCAAGGTTTCCTGAGAGATGAGATGACTAGTGGTACTACTAACAGAAATAGCAGAGTTTAGAGAAGCAGCTAATTTCTATGGTTAAAAACATTCATTTTGAACAAGTTGAGACTGATGAGCCCACTGTGGGACATCTGAGTGGAGGTATCTGGCTCAGGATTCAGAATTTTGCATTGAAGGGCAATGCTTCAAGCAACAGAATCAGATAGGATTTCCAGGGCAGAAAGAATATAGAGAAAGAAAAAGAAGAGGGGCTTGTAAGGACATATTGGGGGGAATGCCAACAGTCATCAAAGGGGCCAGAAGAATGAGCAGTAATTGGAAACAAAGGGAAAGGTGAGGTGGGTGCTTTTAATATTTTCAGATGCTGCAAAGAGAGAGGTTCAAGAAGATGAGGACCAGCAGGGACAAATGGCACTGGATTTGTAGTGTAGTCTGTGCTCATTGACCTTTGAGGGAACAGCTTTGTGGTGGTGGGGCAGAAGCCAGATTGCCAGGGGGCGAGGAACCTGTGGGTGGTGAGAAATAGAAGGTCTTCTCTTTTGGTAAGGCAGACAATGAAATGGACAATTAAGAGGGGATGCAAGTTGAGGAGGAAGGGGATTTTTTTTTTCTTGCTAGGATGGGGAGGACTGAACATGTTTGTAGGTTTCCTATGGTGGAAGAAGTCATTTGAGAGGATTTGATTGAGGATGGTTGAGCAGATAGATAATAGATGGAGCAAGGTAAGAATGCTTTTTGTAGACATTAACACTGGGGGTGGGGGGGTGGGGCAAGCAAAAGGACCAATCTTCCTTTGGTCCAGAACCTAACAGAAGAGAAGCAAGGAAAACAAATTTTGAGGTGGAGAAGAGGGGACCTGAGGCAATTTATACTGGATAGCCACAACCTTCTTAAAATAGATGTCCTAACCTGTAGAGAATGAGAGTCAGAGGCCTAGTTAAGAACTTAAGCAGAAAATTTTGTTTAAAAGGTTTAGAGTAGAAACTATAAAGCTCTGATAGGAAGACTTGGATTCAAGAGATTGAAAGAAAAAAATGATCACTCAAAAACAGTGCCCCAAACCTATTTTAGCATGAATAGATTTTAGTTGGCTCAGTCAGCAGTTTCATGCTTTTCTCTAAAAAATGATCAGCATCCTAGAGACAGACAAGAGTAGTGGGAATTAATTAGGGATTAAGGATTGGCAAGGCTGCCTCAATCAGAAGGTTAACAGGACCAAAGGTTGTGGGGAGGGAAGGGGCAAAAAGATGAACATCATTGGAATAGCCAACTATGGGAGCTCAGTTGTGGAAGGCAACTAGGCAAGTCAGAATAGGCCGATTTTATTTTTATATTGTAGTGAATAGAGGGCTGAGCTCAGTCAAAAAGATTTCGGTTCATATTCTGCCTGTGACCTCTTTGAGACTCCAAAACTCTTTCAAACCAAAAATTATATATAGGTTATTGCAGAGACCACAAGGGTGAAATCTCAGAACCTTGAAGAATTGGCTTAACCTGGTGTATTCAACCCCCATAAATACACATTGATTGATTTTCTTAAGTAAAATAAGAGAATAACAGCATAGTAGTCCCCAAGAGGGAGAGGAGGAGGAAAGGGTGTCTCACCCTAGATGGCTCAAGCTTTGGGTAATAGTCCAGAGATGGGAGATCAAAGTGACTTGAGGCAGAGAGGAGTACTCTCCCTTTCTTTTTCATCATCAGTTTTGTGAAAAACACACAAGGTGTTTTAAGAGCAAACTTCATAGTAACACTTCTTTTCTCACCAGCCCACAAAGTCTGTTTGAATGGAATCTGCCCTTGTGAGGGCATGTTCACAAAGGTACAGGGCTTTCTATAAAAACAGCAAAGGGCAGGTGAATGAGGATTTATCATTCGCTCAGGAGCCTTTACTACAAAGGAGAATGAGCACAGTGTGAACTGTTAAAAAATTTATGGCTAGTGAGAGCAGACAAGGTGGACCTTATGTGGGACAAACTCAACTGGTTTTATTTGACTTTAGTTACTGAAAGAAAAATCTGTCTGTAAAACATCAGTTATTTACCTAGTGTTCATTAAGCTCCTACTATGTGCTAGGCACGATACTAAATCCTAGGGATGAAAAGAAAAACAACAGCAGCTGCTCTTCTCAGAGAGGAGCTCACAATCCAATGGAGAAGACAACTTGCAAACAACTGTGGACATACAAAATACAGGCAGGGGAAAAATGATGATAATCCCAAGGGGAAGGCTCCGAGGTTAAGGAGAACAGGGAAAAGCTTCTTGTAAAAGGTAGGACTTCAGGTGAGACTGGAAGGGAGCCAGGAAAGTCAGGAGGTAGAGATGAAGAGAAGGCATGGGCATGGGGAACAGGCAGGGAAACTGCTCACTCAGGAAATGGGGTGTCATGAGAGAGGAACAGCAAGGAGGCAGTGTCCCTGGAACCCAGAATTCCTGTAGCAGTACCATAAGTAGACCCATAACAAACTAGGCAAATTAGATATTCTCTTCTGAAGTACAGTTCTCACCTGGGGGCTGTGACCTTGGGTTTTTGGTGGTGTTTTTTTATAAATGTTTTCAACATAATTGGTTTCTTTTGTGAATGCATGTATTTCATTTAACACATTTAAAAATATTCTTCTGGAAAGGGGTCCAAACTGCCAAAGGGGAGGTACACGACACACTCAAAGGGTCAAGAGCCAGAGGGCATAGAGAATCATAGAATTGCTGAGTTGGATGAGACTGTACCCATCTTCCCAACAATCCTTCCTGGAAAATCTCTAGTGAGCCTGAACCCCATTATCCCCTGGAACAGCCCAGTTTACTCTTTAAAAATTCTCTTAGGATTTTTTCCCCCTTATTATCCAGCCTAAATTTGCCTCCACATTGCTTACTCTTGGCTCCTAGTCCTGCCATCTGAAGTCAGGCCAGACAGATTTATTTCTTCTTCCTCATGGAAGCCCATAACATATTTGAATGTATCCACCAAACCCCACTCCCCAGGTTACTTCCCTTTCATCTCCCAAACCTCCCCAGTTCTTTTACTCACTCCTCATAGGGAATGAACCTGGGGACCTTCACCATCTTGGTCACCTTCCTTTAATCTGTATCTTCCTTAAGATAACTCCCAGCACTGAAAGGACTCCAGATATGATGTGACCAGGGCAAAATAAAGTGGCCCTGGGTCTCTTTGCTTTCCTTTGATGGCCTAAAGTCACAGTAACTTTCTGATAATCACATCACAACATTGGGTCATACTGCAGTCTGCTAAAACTTCATCATGCCCCCCCCCCCCCATCTTACACCTGTTGGCCTTTTGAACCCTAATTGGAAAGCTTTGTATTTTTCCTTAATGAATTCCATTTTATTTATTGTTAATTATATTATTATGTATTCTATAACAATAATATTGTTAATAGCATCATTATTAATCATATTGATAGTCATTGATCATATTGATAACATTATTAATGATAACAATATTTCTAATATCATCATTTCTAATAATAATATTGTTAATAGCATCATTATTAATCATATTGATAGTCATTGATCATATTGATAACATTATTAATGATAACATTAGTCCTAATATCATTACTAATAATATTGTTAATAACATCATTCATATTGATAAACATCGTTGTTACTATTATCATTATTAATAATATTGTTTATAAAATCATTATTAGTATTATTATTAATAGCTGGAAATTCTGTTTTTATTATTATGTAGCACTTTAAATTTTACAAAGGATGCAGCTAGGTGGCTCAGTGGATTGAGTCAGGCCCAGAGAGGGGAAGTCCTGGGTTCAAATCTAGCCTCAGACACTTCCTAGCTGTATGACCATGGGCAAGTCACTTAACTCCCATTACCTAGCCTTTACCACTCTTCTGCCTTGGAACCAATACACAATATTGATTCCAAGACAGAAGGTAAGGGTTTAATTTTTTTTTTTAATTTTAAACATTATTTTATTTGGTCATTTCCAAACATTATTCACTGGAAACAAAGATCATTTTCTTTTCCTCCCCGCCCCCCTCCCATTTTTTTTTTTTACAAAGCACTTTACCTCATAGTCAATCCCCACATCAGCCCTGTTAAGTAGGTGTTGTTATGTCCATTTTTCAGATGAGGGAACTGAGGCTGAGAGTTAAATGATTTCCCCAGGGTCACAAAGATAGTTGTCCATCTTTCATTTTTAGAAGAGGACCAATGATGTCATGGAGTTGTTGTTGTTGCTGCCATTACCAAGACTACTACTTCTATTACCACTATTACTGTCAGGATGCAGGTTCCTAGACTCAGGCTAGTACCATGGAGAGAGCAATCTGAGTAGCTTGGTTAGAGCCCAAAGTTGGCTATTTTGCTACTGGTGTAACTTTAGATTCTTTAGTCTCTTTGCCTCAGTTTCCTTATCTGCACAGTGAGAGAGGTAGACCAAATGGCCTTTGGACCCCCTTCCTACTCTAAATCTATGTTCCTGTATCCTTTCAGCCCTATCCCCTCCCCGTAAAGCTTTGAACTTTTGGTGTAAGTAAATAAGACTCTTGGTCTTACACCACAGTTTAGCACTAAATTATTCATTAATTGTTTCTTTCATTGGAACTCTTTCTCCCCAATTAAATTCTATGTCTATGGACTCTTCTTCCAGACTGATTTTATCTTAAGGCTTCTAACTCCGCTTACCCTCAGTGAATATGGATTTGGTCCACTACTTTTGTCTTAAAGTCCTTCTTTCTCACTTGGAGAAGTCACTTAACTCTTCTTCCTAGACCTAGACCTACAATAGTATCATTAGTGTTGGAAATGCCAGTGTTTATCCTCCCTCCAGTAATACTGATCTGTTACTTGGCTCTTACAGTCTTAGAGACTTGGCTGGAAAAACTGAGAAGGCAGGAAATTGATGGATCAATAAGTCATATCAAAAAGGTTCTGAGGACTGTTAAGTGGCTTAGAGATGAGAAGTCCTGTTTTCACATTTGGCTTCAGATATTTCCTAGCTGCGTGACCCTGAGCAAGTCACTTAACCCCCATTGCCTAGCCCTTACTGCTCTTCTGCCCTGGAACTAATACACAGTATTGATTCTAAGATGGAAGGTAAAGGTTTTGTCTTTTTTTAAGGCTCTAAGAAGAGTCTCTTACAAACCTGTATCTATTTAAACTGCCTTCAACGTCATGATGTGGTTTTAAGTTATTAAGCATGCATAATCACTCACACACAAATATATGTCACCAAAACTTGGAATTAGAAGGAAGCACAAAGGCTGTCCTCTCCCACCTATACCAGAACTAAAATATTCTCCTCCTGGAGGAGAAAAAAAAAAACAAACCTCAGTCTCTGAAGTCCTAAGGCTGACCCTCTTACCTCCCCTAATAACGCTCTAAACTCACACCCAGAAAGCACCCCGTTCCCATTATTTTTGGATAGTCGTAATTCTGAAAAAAGCTCTTCACATTAGATGTAAATCTCTGTACTTTTAATTGACAGGACTTTCCCCTTGATTATACCAAGAAACATCTGATATTATTTTCCAAATAATTTCCCATGGTTTCCAAGGATGTGCTCTACCTAGGGGAAGTAGGGGTGAGATAGGGTGCAGATTTCTGGGAAGAATCCTGGGACACCTCTTTGTGAGAGTGTCCAGCAAAAAGAAAAGAGAGACAGGAAAAATGTTAGCTTTTTCAGAGTTGCCGGGAGACCGATTGTCCCAAGCGAACAACTATTCCCTTGATTAGATCCAAAGATGCTTTAGCAGTGAAAACACAGTTGCATTGTCATGGAGCATTTATTATTGTTTTGGATGGGTTAATACCTAGTGTAAAATCCTGCCTTGAGACCTAACTTGGTATGCAAGTTCTCAGACTGAGGCCCTTTTGATGATTGCAGGCTTGAAGTAAATCAGATGATCTGGCTTGGTTTTTGTTAGTCTTTTCAATAGAGCACGACAATAAACAAGAGGTTTAATAGATATATCTCTAGAGGAATTCAGTTCTTATTTTGGGAATGCCAAAATCAAAGAATCCCAGTATAAGTTTGACAGAGCCACATCCTTGTGATTTTATTTGAATCCTAGATTGTTCTATTAAAAAAAAATAAGATTGACTTTTTGTGAATCTGACCCCTATGACAATAGAAAATCTTGCAAAGGGAGACTTTCCACATGTCCTTGCTATGTCACAATTCCAGGCTGCAGCTCCCAGCGTGGGTCAAGTGCACGGCATTCTTGGACTCTGCTCCAAACAGGGTATGAATAGAAGAGGAAATGTTTGGGAGCGAAGTCGAATATACAGCAGAGGAAGAATTTGGCTCCTTTTTTCTTTGTGTATTAACTTTTAGAACACAGGAAATTCAGAAACTTGAATATCTTTGTGGGCTGTATTTTGACCTGAAGGACAATCAGACTCTGCCCCCCTAATTACGCTGTATAGGTTGTGTGTAAATGACAGTGAACTAATCTGGGCTGGTGACATAGATTAGCTTGGGGTAAGGCAAGGACAAGCAACCAGCTCAAGCATTGACGCCAACGTATGTTATCAGTGCACACTCTCACGTTTCCTAGTGAGCTCTGTGACTGTCAGATTTTATCCCCTTTTGGCCGATGGTCCAAAAGGATCTAATGATGATTCCCATTAGATCAGATGCTGCTTAGGGGCACAGGCAAGATAAGTAGAAACATAAGGAGACAATTTTTACTTAGCACTTAGGCTCTGGAGAAACATCATATTAACTCTACTAACTGTTTTCATAGATGACAGTAGTAATAATCTTTCGAGATTAACTGGCTCTTTTCTTTCCCCAAATACTAGCTGGGTTCTTGTATCTACAGATCCAAGAACCTGTTGGTTTAAATATCAGATAAAGGCAAATTCAGGACAAATCGTGTAAGTGTAGGAAGTTAACCTAGCAACCTGTCATCTCCCCTTTTTAGTTGCTTCTCCAGATCCGAAATATGCCACCAAACCAAGGCTTTTCTTCTCCTACCAAACAATGGAACAGGGAAATAGATATGGGTGACAATGGACAGTGTTGACTTGTACTTGGCCATGACTGTTTGAGAGACGAGCCACCTGTATGCTATTCAACACTTTGCAAATACATCCAGCACATATGTTTTTGAGAACCAGGCTTGTCTTTAGAAGACTATTCCTGAAAAACATGACTAGAAATTGAAAATCCACACAGGTGTATGGCTTCGGGCTTTTTTGAATACTACGAAAGAGTACAATGTTCCATAGAACATCTGTTTGGGATATAAGGGTAAATACAAATTCCCCCCCTTCCCTGCTTTGTATTATAGAACCCTTATTATTAGCCATAGCTTGGAGTGTTCTGTGTTTTCATAATTTTGTTTTATCCTTAAACTCTTGCAATTTAACAAATTTGTCAGCCTTGGTTTGTGTTCTAGATATTCTGATTTTTACTCTTAACAACTTTAAAGAACCAAGTAAAAAAGCATGAGGGAATCTTCCCCCTAGGAAATGCAGCCCAGAAATTCTGCTGGACTTCAAAAGCCAACATGCCCTAGTACTACTAAGGCAAACCAGAAGGCTCCATCCAAACATTTTAGGAATGGCATTATTAAGGAGCATTCTGTGTATCGAAATGAAAGCCATTTGTACATTTCATGCATGTCCCGAGCGGTTTCTGTGTTCAGGGGAGCCCTCTCCATAATGATGCACTCATTCCTACCCCCGGGCTCTCTGTCTGTTCACATGAGTACACTTTGGTTTACACATAGATGTGTTCTCAAAGAGTTGTAAATTGAATTCTTGTAAATAAAATCACTCTAAATTCCCTTACAGGGCTGACTATTGGGTGGAAATCTGTGATGGGGCCTCTGTAAAGTTAATGAACACCCCTAATTTTTGTTCTGTAAGCTTGGTATTTGTATATTATGTTTTCAAGCAGTTGGTGGTCTGTGGAAGCCTGTGGGCCTCGTTCTTCCTCCTCCCTCAACAGAAAACACCAAGGTGTGAGGAGCTAGACAGTGAATGTTCATTAAAAGTCCCACTAAATGTGTGTGAATGTGTGTGTGTGTGTGTGTGTGTGTGTGTGTGTGTATGTGTGTGTATCAAACAGAAAGTTTTAGGAATGTTAGTGACTCAAGCCAGTTCATAATTGAGTTGGCCTCCAGCCTCTATTTCTCCAACTGGTTGTAAGCCCAAAGTTCACATCTAAGCTTCTTATTTGGAATACAGTATACTAGAAACCCTAGAAACAGCATTTCCTAGTTCAGTTCTCAGACTATCCCAGAAAAGCCCAGTTAACACATAATACAATATTCATTGTCCTCCCTTCAACTGATCTTTGGATGGTATGTTCTTCAGTCACCATCTTGGTCACACTCTTCTGGGCATATTTTCAGCTTTTCTCTTCCCTTCCTAAAATACAGTGCCTAGAACTTAAAACCCCAAATTCCAGATATCGTTTGTTGAGAGCAGAGTCCCACATTCTGGGCAGTATGTCTTTCTGTAGGGTCTATGTTATCGTTGGCTCAATGAGTTTCTCACATCACACTCTTCACTCCTAGCTTACAGTCAGCCAAAACCTATAGACTTTCCCTCTGACCTATGAACCTGGTTCTAGTCATACTTTCTCTAGCCTGGAGTGGAAAAGTCTATATTTTTTATTTTTTTTTTAATTTCAAGCCAAAGAAGACATGGATTCAAGTCTTGCAAAGTCAAGATCATCTTTGGTCCTGACCTCCCTGAAGCTTAGAGTCTAGAAAAGAAATAAGAAACACATGTAATTGTAATGTTAATAGTATATGATCCATGCCATAGAAAGGGTCAGAACATTGCTTTTGTTTCAGAGAATGAGGTCTAGCTTACTTTTTGGCCAAGATAAACCCTTTGACTCTTGGTATCGGTCCCATCTCCATGTCTTTTCTCCAGGACCTTTCTCTCCATGATCATTCCATTGTTCACCTTCAGTCTTTTCCCTCCTTTTCTGACTTTAATTGCTGCTTACTCCATCCCTAAGAAATTAAAATTTCAGAAAAGAGTCTAAACTCAATGTTGCTACTTGATTATATTCAGTCAGACCCTTGAAATTTGGTTTCCATCCCCACCATTCACTCAATCTGTTCTCTTCTAGGTCACCAGCAGCTTTTAAAACTGCCTTTTCTTAATGATTTCTCCCTTTTTTTTCTTTTCTGTACCTTTTGTGGCAGTTCCTGCCAACCACCCTCCTGGATCATCTTTCTTTCCCTGGCTTTCTGACAATAAACTTACCCCCCTTCTCCTCCTACCTGTTTACTTAGTTCTTTTTGGTATGTCTTGTTGGGGGGGCAGGGGGCGAGGGAGGCAGGGCAGATCCTCTCCATAGAAATGATCATTTAAATTATGGAGTTAGATTCAAAAGCGTATAGATAGAAGAAAAGAGATGGGCATTACTGACAGAGCCTTAGGGAACATCCATACCCAGAGGGCTGGAGTTAAATGAATCAATGAAGGAGATGTAGCAAATATATATGGTTATATACATACATGCTGGAGAAGGAAATGGCAAACCATTCCAATATCTTTGCCAAAAGTCAGACATGAGTAACAGGACTGAAGAACAAAATATGCATTGTATGGAGAGGGAGAGAAAGAGACAGAGACAAGAGACAGAGAGAGAGAGAGACAGAGAGAGAGACAGAGAGACAGAGATAAGAGACAGACAGAGAGAGAGAGAGAGAGACAGAGAGAGACAGAGAGAGACAGAGAGACAGAGATAAGAGACAGAGAGAGAGAGAGAGAGAGAGAGAGAGAGAGAGAGAGAGAGAGAGAGAGAGAGAGAGAGAGAGAGAATGTGTGTATATCAGAGAGAGGAAATAACTCTAGGTTCACTGACTCAGATTCAAGATGCTCCAAGTCACACTTATCTTCTTTCCAAATTCTGCCCCTCCTCCTTCACTTCCCCATTTCTGTTCTTTGCACCAATTTCCTCCCAACCACCAATGCTTGAAATCTCAGCATCATCCTTGACTCTTCCTTCCCCCTCTCTCCTAGTTAGTTTGCAGGACCTGTCGAATGAATCGCCACAATGTCTCTGTCTCTCTCCTTTGCACTCAAAAATGCCGCCATCTTTGTCCAGGTCCTATCTGGATTACTGGATTAGCCTCCTAACTGGCCTCCCTGCCTCCTGTCTCCTCAGCCCATTTTATCTTTTACACAGCAGCCAGAATAATCTTTCTTATGCACAGGTCTGACCATGATCCACTTCTACTTCCTGTTGCTTATAGCTTACAAAAGATCTCCTTCTTTAGCATTTAATGCCCTCCAGAAACTGGATCCAACCTGCCTTTCCTTCCTTATTTCACATTTTTCCTCTTCATCAACTAGCATTACAAGCAAATCAAATGATAATGGTATGCAAATTAATGGGGACAGAGTAAAATAATAAAATTTGTTGACATAGACAATGAACCTTAAAAAAACCTTTTGATGTGAGCTATGTCCTATTTTCCCTTGAGTGACTCATTTGACCATAGTCAAATCTCTTAACCCCTCAGGAACTCAGTTTACTCATCTGTGAAATGGACATGATATTCCTCTCAGGAGAAAAACCTTTGAAGCTTTTTCTTTATATTTTCCATGTCAGAAAAGGAAGTTAGGTATGTTTCAATTTTAAATTGAAAGTAATCAGATGGAACATACAACATTCTTAAGTCTAATGATACTGTTCTTTCCAGAGAGAGGCATAGTCTTGTTGCTAAAATTTATATAACATTTAAAGGTTTGCAAAATGCTTTACAAATGTTATCTTATTTTATTTTCACAGAAACCTTTAGAGATAGATCCTTTTAATTATTATCTTTATTTTACAGCTAAGGAAACTGAGGCTGAAAAATTAACTGGTCAATGAGGGTGGCTTGAGATTCTAGTCTTCCAGATTCCTATCCTAATACTTATCCTAGGTATTAGCTAGGTAGTACAGTGGGTATAATCCTAGACCCTAGTTCAAATCTAATTTCAAAAACCTTTTAGCTGGGACAGTTAGGTAGCTCAGTGGATGGAGAGCCGGGCCTGGAGACAGAAGATCCTGGCTTCTAATACTTCCTAACCACATGACTCTGGGCAAATCACTCATCTCCAGTTTGTATTTAGCATGCTTCTGCCTTGGAATTGATATTTAATATTGATTCTAAGCTAGAAGTTAAGGGTTTTCTTTTATTTTATTATTAAACCCATATTTTCCTTCTAAGAATCAATACTATGTATTGGTTCCAAGGCAGAAGAGTGGTGAGTACTAGGCAGTGGGGGTCAAGTGACTTGCCCAGGGTCACACAGCTAGGAAGTGTCCAAGGCTACATTTGAACCCAGAACCTCCCATCTCTAGGCCTGGCTCTCAATCCACTGAGCCACCCAGTTGCCTGTCCCCAGAAAGCAGGGGTTAAAAAGAAAAAAAGAAATATTAGCTGTGTGGCGCTGGAAAAGTCACTTGATCTCATCTGCCTCAGTTTCCTCTAAAATGCTATTAATAATAGCAACTACCTCTAAGCTTGTTTTGAGGATTAGATGAGGCGATGTTTGCAGAGCATTTTTACAAACTTTAAAGCATTCTAATCCAGTTATTATTACCCACTATGCCCCCTCTCTGCCTTGATTGCCTCATGATACAAACCTCAGCAAAAAGATTTTCGTTTTTTTAGAGAGGTGAACAGAAAGTCAAGAAAATACCAACCAAAACAAATCAGCCACACTCATTTTTTCCTCCATTTGTCTGCATAATTCTTTGCAGGAATTTGAGGAAGTGGAACATGAGTAAAGGTTGAGTGATTTAGACACGTCATCCAGAACCCATGACTGTAAAAGAGCCCTTTGTCCAGGTAGGGGAGTAGTAAATTAATAACACCTGAAGGTAGGTCCTGAGTCCTGCAGTGCTGACAGCCCCTAAAATCGCTTATCTTTACTGTCAAGCCTTATTTATAAATGACAATCCAGAACTAGCAGTGATACTCAAATAGATCCTTTCCTCTTCCCATTACTATTTTTTGAATTGAGAACATCTTACAAACCCACAGCAATGTCAACCCCTCCAGCCATCCTTAATGTCGTGGTTTAAGGTATTGTGGGTTGAGTTTTGGGTTTCTGTTTTTTTTTTTTCCATTTTTGAACTAAAATACTGCTCTGGTTTGTCACACACCAAACAGACCTTTGCAGAAATTTATATACTACCTTGGCAGCTCTGTGGTTCTGTCATGGTAGAGCAGGAGCCAACAACAGCCATGATTCTCCCACAAGGGAAGGGGCAAAGCTGCTTAGGAACACCCTCCCTAGGGTGTGGAGCCCATGGTGGCAAGAGGCTCAAGCCTCAGTGGACAGGGGTTTTTGGCACTGACCAGCCTTTGTGCCATCCAAAATGGACCAGTAGCGTGTTTTGGCCAAAGGCGAGCAATCCTTGATCATTGAAGGGGATTCTATTTGTTTCCACTCATCTGGGTCCTCATTAACTTGCTGCTTCTCCTGAGTATTAAAGTTGAGTAACGCAAAAAGCATTTAAGTGCTTATTATGTGCCGGACATTGTGCTAGGATGCCAAAGTGGGGCACATTCTGATGGAGGAGATACGTGAATAACTAGAGTTGTAAATGGATATATGTGTTGGCTTATGTGCTGGGCACTGGGGGATAAAAATGCAAAAACAGCCCCCATCCTCAAGGAACTCACCGTCTGATGGAGGAGACAACAGGTAAATAACTAGGTACACAATAGAGTAGATGACAGATACTCCAGGAAGGGGGCAGTTAGGTGGCACTATAGCACATAGAGTCCTGAGCCTGGAGTCAGGGAGACTCATCTTCATGAGTTCAAATCCGGTCTCAGATGCTTCCTACTTCTGTGACCCTGGACAAGTCACTTAACCCTATTTGTCTCAATTTCCTTATTTGTAAAAATGAACTGGAGAGGGAAATGGCTGCCAGTAGTATCTCTGCCAAGAAAACCCCAAATAGAGGACTGAAAAATGACTCGACAAACCAAATGAACTTTATGGAGGCTTTAGCTGCTAAAAGAGGACCCAAAAGTCATGAGGATTTGATGGAAACTTGGAAAGAGGGCTCTGGCCCCATCTGTCATCCGTTTATTCAACACCTACTGTGTATAGGCACTATGCTAAGTGCTAGGCACACAATAAGGAAACAGCTCTTGATCTTGGGGAGCTAGGGGACTTGTAGATGAAAAACATGGAAGTCAAGATAATTTCAAGGGGTGGGGTGGGGAGTGGAACACCAGCATTTGGAGGGGATCAGGTAAAACCCTGAGCTTTGAAGGAAGACAAAGCTTCTAGAAGGCACAGGTGAGGAGAAAATATATTCCAAGCAAGGGAGCCAACCTATGTAAAGGGTGTGTGTGTGTGTGTGTGTGTGTGAGAGAGAGAGAGAGAGAGAGAGAGAGAGAGAGAGAGAGAGAGAGAGAGAGAGAGACACACAGAGACACAGAGACACAGAGACAGAGTTTGGCTCCATCAAAGAGTGTGTGATAAATATGGAAGAGTAGTTAGGCTATGAGCAATTTTAAATGCAGAGAGAGAGAGGGTGAGTGTTCACTGTTTAATATAGAGGCAGTGGAGATTATTGATCAGGGGAATGATATATTTGGGAGAATATTACTTGGGTAATCTTATGGATTAGAAAATCAAAAAGATTTGTGTCGGGAAAACAAGTGAAGAGACTATCCTAAACGTTTAGCAAGTGCGATTTGTAAGAGGAGGATTATGCAAGAAATTCAGTGTCCGAGACTCCATGATTCTCTGCCCTGGTGAGCCCTCCTCCGGAGTGCCCTGTGGGTTAGGTTTGGGCATGACATTTAGGAAAGACATTGGAAACCTGGACATTGTCTGTGTCATCTCAGTCGCGATAGGAGAATTGGTTGAAGGAACAAGATCTGTTTAGCTTGGAAAAGAGGAGAATTAGGGTGGACGTGATATCCATCTTGAAATATTTGAAGGGGTGATCCCGTCGTGTAGAAGGGAGAGTAGGTTCATTTTGTTTGGTCCTCAAGGGCAGAACCAAGCACGGTGGTTCAACGGTGTGAAGAGGCAGGTTTCAACTCCATGTATGCAGAGAAAAACTCCATGATGGAAACTGTCCCAAAGTGAACCGTGTTGCCCTGGCAAGTTGTTCCAACCCTTATTGGAAGTCTTCAGGAACAGTAGGACCTTTGTATGTGTGGGGGAAGAGATCCATGACCTACCATGGCTGGCTGAAACCGTGAATATAAGGGAGCACCAACTGACCCCATGTGTAACATAGATTTCTTGTACAAACATGTGTCTAATGAAGCTTAATTGATTGATTGAGCACACAGTAAGACATTGCCAACCTCAAATCCAGTAATAATGGGGTACATTGTACATTATTATGCAGTGCTCTATTGTAATTCCTCCATATCCATGGGAGATATGTTCCAAGACCCTCAGTGGGTGCCTGAAATGGAGAATAATATGAACCCTATACAGGCAGTTCTCATTTTTTTTAAACCCTTACCTTCTGTTTTAGAATCTGTACTGTATATTGGTTCCCAGGCAGAAGAGCAGTAAGGGCTAGGCGATGGGGGTCACACAACTGGGAAGCATCTGAGGCCAGATTTAAACCTAGGACCTTCTGACCCCAGACCTGAGCCACCCAGCTGGCTTCTTGCTTTAACTTTGAACACTTCTCTTTACTTTGCTGCAGAGTACTGTACTCACTCTCTCCCTGCTCCCCTGCCTTGGGTTAGCACTCGGAGCCCCTTGTCCTCAAAAAAAAAAAAAAGCAACTCTAAAAAGAACCCCTCCAGGTGAAAGCAGGAGAACTGATATGTGCTCTCTGCCTCCTTACGCAGACCACTGTGGGCACAGAAGGAGAAAACCTGCCTACCCTAACCACAGAAAGCAAAACTGTAGATGGGTAGCTGGGGCGGAGTGGGGGCTCATTATAAAGATGTTTTGACCACTTGTCAAGTACATTGTAGAAGGGCTCCTAGTAGAAGCAGATCAAAAAATATCCTCTCAAATCTTCCCCAACTCCTTTGACTGGTTTCCCTCTTTCCCCACTCCCCCATCCCTTCGTATTTCTTTTTTATTTTATTTTTATTTTATTTTTAAAACCCTTACCTTCCATCTTGGAGTCAATACTGTGTATTGGCTCCAAGGCAGAAGAGTGGTAAGGGCTAGGCAATGGGGGTCAAGTGACTTGCCCAGGGTCACCCAGCTGGGAAGTGGCTGAGGTCACATTTGAACCTAGGACCTCCTGTCTCTAGGCCTGGTTCTCAATCCACTGAGCCACCCAGCTGCCCCCTTCTTTTTTATTTTTAATTATGTATTTTATGGATTACATGTAGGTACAATTTCTAATAATCATTTTCTACATTTTATGACACATGTTCTCTCCCCACCTTCCTTCTCCCCTTGTAGAGAATTATTTGTTAAGAGTTATTAAGAAATAGAGTTAAATAGTGGCAGTATCATATAGATGATATATATGCTATCATGCAGTACTCATTTCCATATTCGTCATGTTATAAAAGAAGATGCATAATGCTTATAATAGCAAAAACTCATGAAGGAAATGAAGTGAAAATGATATGCTTCTGTCAGTTCCTTCCATGGCAGTGGGTAGCCTTTTTCAGCATGGAGATGTCCTAGATCCTTGCATTACTGATAATTGTTAAATCACTTACAATTGATCATCAGACATTATCACTGTTACTGTGTACAACATTCTCCTGGTTCTGCTCACTTCATACAAGTCTTTCTAGGTTTTGTTTTGTTTTTGTGATTGTCCCTCTGACTTGGTTTTGAATCTCTTCCCTCTCCTGATTACCCTCCTGGATGGATTCTAGTTTATTTGTAATGTCCCTCACAAAATGGGGCATCCAAATCTGAACACAATTTCCCAGATTTAATCTGATCCCTTCAGGGTAAAATGGGATACTTACATTCTTTGTAAACACTCTGTGTCACTTAGAACAATCTGATTACATTGTCAACCAGGTTGATTAAGGGATTTACCCAGGAAACTATCACTAGAAATGCAGCAAATCACATTTGCACTTAAATAATTGGGTTTTTTAAAACCCATAAGAAGAACTTTCTATTTACCTCTTAAATAACATTTGGTTTTCCCCAGATCTTATTTTGACATCCATTACCAATTTCCCACAACTTTGAGTTATCAGTCAATTAAAAGACAGTTTTTAAGCACCTATTGTGTGACAGACACTGTACTTGGCACTGAGGAATACCAAAACATATATGAAAGAACTTCAGCCTTCTGAGGAACTCTTTCTATCTATGTCTTCATCTGGGCTACTGATGAAAATTAATTAAAGTAGGACATATCAGCATAGAACCCATATCTACATGAACCAATTTATCAGTAATTTTTAGTGTGATCATTCAGTCATGAAATTCTGATTTCTCCATCTTGTTCCCAAGAATTTCATAAGGTACTTGCTCACATTCCCTGCTGAAATCCAGATCCAAGGCATATCCCATATTCCTGATGAGCCAATATAGTAGAAATCTCCCAAAAGGAAATGAGCTTAATTTAATATGACTTATTCTTAATGAATGCTTACCGGATCACAGTAATCAACACTTCCCTTTTCTCCATGCTCCCAAGCCATCCATTCTAGAATTCTGTCAGGGATTGACGTCAAGCTCACTGGTCTGCAGTCCCTGGAATTCACCTTTTTTCCCCATTGTGGAAAGTAGGATATTTGCCTATTTTCCAGACTCCTGTCAACTCCTGTCCTCCTTTGGGAATTCTTCAAAGATTACCAACAGCTGTTCCATAATCTTAGTTCTCTAAGTAAAGGGGGATGTAATTCATCTGAGTTGGAATAATCAAACTTCTTTAATATGTCATAGATTTCTTCTAACATCTTTATTGTCACTTATCTCCTCCAAACCATATTTGTTCAATCACTTCTGGTTCTCCAGCTTAGACTTTTTTCCTCGATAAAGGGGATGGAAGCAAAGTAACAACTGAATAATGAGCTGTTTCCTCTATCATTTGCTAACATTTACACCATCTGCCCCCAGGCAGTGAGATTAAACACATAGTCCTTGTTCTTCCTGCTCCAAGTATAACTCCTTCAAAAACCCCAGACCTTTTTAGATGTTCCCGGCCGCCACCACTCCCAACCTCCCAGAACTCACCTTTCTCTGCCTTCTTGAGACTATACTATATACTAGACTATGATGCACCATACTGTACTATACTACAATATGGTATACAGTATGTGCCACTCTTAAATCTGTCCTTGGTTGAATGTCTCTTCTTCCATCTTTGATATACCCCATCCTTTTGTTTTTATTTTTATTTTTATTTTTTTTTAGTTTTTAAAACATTATTTTATTTGGTCATTTTCATACATTGTTCATTGGAAACAGATCATTTTCTTTTCCTCCTCCCCAACCCCCCCGCCGCCCCTTCCCTAGCCGAGGTGCGATTTGAGGCGCGATTCGTCTGGGTATCACGTGTGTCCTTGCTCTGAACCCATTTCCTTGTTGTTGGTATTTGCATTAGGGTGCTCATTTAGAGTCTCTCCTCGATCATGTCCCCTCAACCTCTGTAGTCAAGCAGTTGCTTTTCCTCAGTGTTTTTATTCCCTCAGTTTGTCCTCTGCTTGAGGATAGTTTTTTGTTTTTTTGTTTTTCTCGTAGATCGCTGCAGGTTGTTCAGGGACATTGTAAAGCCATTAATGGAGGAGTCCATTACGTTCTCTTGTACCACAATGTGTCAGTCTCTGTGTACAATGTTCTCCTGGTTCTGCTCCTCTCACTCTGTATCACTTCCTGGAGGTTGTTCCAATCTTCATAGAATTCCTCCACTTTATTATTCCTTACAGCACAATAATATTCCATCACCAACATATACCACAATGTGTTCAGCCATTCCCCAATTGAAAGGCATCCCCTCATTTTCCAATTTTTGGCCACCACAAAGAGCACAGCTATGAATATTCTTGTACAAGTCTTTTTCCTAATTCTCTCTTTGGAGTACAAACCCAGCAGTGCTATGGCTGGATCAATGGGCAGACAGTCTTTTAGCACCCTTTGGGCATAGTTCCAAATTGTCCTCCAGAATGGTTGGATCAATTCACAACTCCACCAGCAATGCATTAATGTCCCTACTTTGCCACATCCCCTCCAGCATTATACCCCATCCTTTTGAATCTCAACTTACTGGTTTGTTTAGATTCAGTTCAGAAAGCATTTTGCTTAATATGTATTTCTTAATGTTGAATTGAGTTCTTTGAGTGCTAGGAATATGAATGTAAAAAATGACATAATTTTTGCCCCCGAGATGCCCACAGTACACCAAAAAATAGGATATAGTACAATAATATTTGTAAAATGCTTAGTATGGTGCCTGGCATATAGTAGACACTTAATACATGTTTCCTTCCTTTCTTCCTTCCTACAGGAGAAAAGATTTATCAGGAAGGAAGGATCGGTCAGTGATTTCAAGTGCTGTAGGAGAATCCACTGGGGAATAATTACTGAATTTGTCAATTAAGTGTTTGTTATTGACCGTAGAAAAGACAATTTGAGTAGATGAAGCCAGATTTCAGGGAATCAAGGAGAGAATCAGGTGATTAAGAGATGGAGACAGTGAGTATAGATCCCTGTTTCTTCAGATTTAGTGATGAAAGGGAATGGAGAGACAGACAGAGATGGAGAGAGGGAAAGAGGAAAGAGAGATTGGTTTTTGTTTTATGGGAGACAGAGAGAGAGATACTGAAGAAGAGAGAGATTCAGGTCTCTGGACAAAGTATTGTGATAATTATTTCTCTGAATTTTTGGAAATCTGCTTTCCTCAAGTCTACAGTACACATCTGTTTGTACTCAGCATTCCTTTCGTTGGTATTGTCTGCTCCTCATCTCCCAAGGTTTCTGTTCACTTCTCCTATCACCTCTTCCTTGTGTTTCTCTTATTTTTGCAAAGGGGACGTTGTCACCAATGCCAGTTGAGTAGCATGAGAGCCTAGATTTAGAGCTTGACTCAAAGATCATCCAGATCTAGCCCTCTATTTTACAGATGAGAAGACAAAGGCCTTTAGTAGTGAAACCACTTGGCCAAGTTCAGATGAGTAGTAGGGACAGAGCTGGAATTGCAACCCACATGTTCCTACTACACTGTAAGTCACTGTCCTTTAAATTTTTTTTGAAGGGATTATCTAATGTTTAGTTTTCTGTGAAATGAGACTTTTAGTAGACACCTGGAGCCTTAAAGTCCTTCATAATTCTGTATCTGGCCTTTGCCAGTTTTTGAGATCGCTTACTTGTGTTTTCTAGGTAGTCTTGCCCAGTGGTGACAAACTCAAATAGAAAGAGGGCTACTAAATGATTCTTTTTAAGTCTATTAACATAGAAAACTACATTCAAACAAACAAAAATAAAAAATAAAAACTCTTACCTTCTATCCTAGCAATTCCAAGGCAGAAAAGCAGTAAGGGCTAAGCAGTAGGGTTGAACTTGAGGGGTGGTTTAGTTGTAATCAAGGGGTTTAGTCCTTCAGTATTGAGAGGGGGAAAAAGAACCTCCCTTCTCAAAACGGGGTTCAGGGGAGACAGTTGATGTTTAAAGTTGGCTCAGAGAGAGGAGAGGGGATTTTGAAGATTTTCCCCCTTCTGCCTTCCCTCCTTAGCTAAGGCTGATCTCCCAGATTTGCTCTTATCCTTCTTATCCCCCCTCCACTACTCGAGACCAAAGGGTCTCCCCTTGATCTGTTCATTCACACACAGCTTGGGGAAAAGATAACTATTTTAATGTCAACTTAACTCAATCAGGATAACACAAAGGAATAACTGGCAGGGAAAGAATGGGAAAGGAAGGTGGGAAAAGGGGGTCCCTGTCTCTATCTAAAACCCTTTTCCTCCTTCCTTGAGTTTGGGGGGAACTCAGGCTTTGGCAGCCTGAGCCCCTGAGAGAAAATCAGGTTGACTCACCCTGGGTTTGTCCCCTTGGCCACAGTTCAGACTCAGGGCAACAGGAACCAAAGTAGACTCAGACAGAGATTTAAAATGACTTTCTCAAGTTTCCTCTTCAATAGTCTTTTCAATTGAGAAATGTTGGGGGGAAAGATTTCCAATCACCAGCAGGAAAGAGAGAGTAGCCCTCAGGAGAAAGTCTTTTTCAGCCTTCTCTCTTCAGCTTCTCCTGTCTGAGATCAACTCCTCTAACAGCCAGAATCTTCAACTCCTCAAGATTCCAGTCCCTTGGGGCCCCTCCCCTGTAGAGGTGATCAGTTTCATACACTTCAGCCTGGCACTTTTCTTATGTGCCAGCCTCTGCCACAGGGTTAGGTGACTTGCCCAGGGTCATATACCTAGGAAGTGTCTGAGGCCAGCTTTGAACTCAGGCCCTCCAGTCTCTAGGCTACCTCTCAATCCACTAAGCTACCTAGCTGACCCCTAGAAAATTATGTATTAACATTATTCCTATCTTATTGTGGGAGTAGCTAGGTAAGATGGCATAGTAGTCAGAGTGCTCTGAATTCAAGTCCAATCTCAAATACTAGCTATATGACCCTGTGTAAGTCATTTAACCCTTTTTGCCCCTGTTTCTTCATTTATAAAATGAGCTGGAGAAGGAAATAGCAAATCACTTCAGTATCTGTGCCAAGAAAACCCCAAATGGGGTCAAAAAGAGTCAGACATAATTGAAACAATTAAATAACAATGCCCTATTATATATGTATTTTTTCATTTCCTAATTACATTTTTATCATGTTTGACAGTTATTCGTTCAATAAATATTTAAGAGCCTACTTTGCACCAGGCACTGTGCTAAGTAAGCTAAGTACTAGCAATACATTTCTGGTCTGTGGCATATAACACAATGTAGCTTTTTGAGCAGCACTTAAGGTATTCTCTGTGAAAAGATAAATAAGATTATAAGAAACTAGTCTTGCCCTGCAGGAGCATATAATTGATTTGGGAAAGATGGCAAATACATTTGGAATGCTTCAATAACTAAAAAGGGGTGGAGGGAGCAGAAGTACATGATTAAGGACCAAAATATAGTGGTACAGACAACCTGTTGTTTTATTGGCGTGAGGACCACCCCCTTCCCATAATTCAGGTCACACTGTGTATAATTTAGGGTCTTGACATATTCCCAAATTTTGTTGCGGGGGGCGGTGTTTGAAACTCTCTGTGATCCCATTTAGGGTTTTCTTGGCAAGGATTCTGGAATGATTTGCCATTACCTTTTCCAGCTCATTTGACAGATGAAGAAACTGAGGTCACACAGCTAGTAAGTGTTGGGGCTAGAATTGAACGCAGGAAGAGGAATCTTTCTGATGTCAGGCCCAGTGCTCTATTCACTGTGCCATCTCACTGGAATTGGAAGTATAATGTCATTAGAAGATACCTGGATTTGAAATCAGCACAAATCCCAATTCAAATTCCTCCTGCAACAATTGCTGAAGTCTGTGATCCTGGTGCAAGTCACTTAATTCTTCTGAGCCCCTAAAATGTCCTTAAAATGGGAAGAATAACAATAGAACCTCTAATACTGACATCACAAGGTGGTTGGAAGAATTAAATAACAGCGAATGATGTTAAGCACTTAAGGGGTCTCTAAAGATGAGTTCTCCCTTGTGATGCCTTTGGGAAAGCTATTTGGAGGAGGGATTAGCTTTGGTCTTGAACTGGGCTGTGAAGAATGAGAAGTTATCACATTAGTTAGATATTAGATACTGTATGGCCACCTATCAGAAGGGATGGAGAATTCATTCCAGGACCTTCTGCAAATGATTGAAACTGCAGCAAATCCCTGCTCTCTCCTTTCCTGTCCCTGTCCAGGCACTCTCTGGCCTTCCCATCCATCTCCCACCAATAAAAAAAAATAAACACATAAAAAGTGAAAGAGGAGACCTCTGTTGGACCTCTAGAGCTTTGCCGTTGACCATTGATAACTGAAACCCTGGAAAACAAACCTATGGATAAGAGGTTCCACTGTACATCTGAATGAGGGATTGAGGCCAATTGGTCTCAGTGGTCTCTTCAAGTACAGAATTTTGGATATTGTTATACTCTGATCACGTACCCACTCTGGGGCACCAGCCACTCTGCCTGAGCCCAAGAAGCTTTTAAAGCTTCAGCAGACTAGTCTCTCCCTCCTTTGGGTCCCTCCATCATTCTCTCTTGATTCGCCACCGATCTTCAACATTTTTTACCCCTGCTCTTTTGGAGAAGAGACTGATTCTCTGTCACAGTCAGAAGCATTCCTTGTACGGCTCAGCACGATAGCCAAAACAGAGTCAGACCAGCTCAGGAGAATTAAGAATTTATTTCATAAATCAGCTTGCTCACTCCCTTCATTTTATAGCATAAGAAACTGAGCCCTCGAGAGGAGGCGGAACTGGAACCAGCCTTTCTGACTTCCAATCCAAAAGTAAAATCTATTTTTGAAATGGACAGAATTTTATTGTTAGAAGTTTTCAGGTGCTAAAATGGTGCTTCTGATAGAGACAGGTCCTAAGAGAACAAACAGACCCTCTCTGTGGACCGTTTATTATTGTCTGGAGGATAATTCTGGGATTTCCATGGGCTCTGCATATGTGACCTCCAGAAATATATTTTTTTTATCCTTATTGACCCTTAGGAAAAAAAGAGAGAAGAATAGAAGGAAAGAGCAATAGGCTTTGGTTAGTAGGCCAAAAAAAAAAAAAAGGAAGTGGTTAGGAGGGATAGGAGAATGAATCTTGCAATTTCCCTTTTTGGGAGGGGGAGGGGGAGTCAATTCTGGATTTCTCTGAACCATGGTGAGAATAAACTAGATTATTTTCAGTAAGAAATTCCAAAGCACTCCTCCTCCTTAAAGTTTCTGTCTTTAGTTCTTCTTTATGCTTTTACACATTAGCTAGCCTCTCCTTTTTTCTGTCTTCTAACCCTCCCTCAAGCTTAGTTTCTAAGAGCACAGGATTGTTTATCTAGAGATGAAAGGGATTTTAGAGGTCATGAAATCCAAACCCTTCAATTTACAGATAAAGAAACTGAGGTCCAGAGAATGACCTCCCCAAGGTCACGGATGTAGTTGGTAGCCTTTGAACCTGGGTCCTTTGACACATCCCCCAAAATATGACCCAATTTTCATGGTATTTTCTCTGCAGAGAGATTTTTTTTCTCCCCAGCTTTGTATGAAAACAGAAGTTGAACATTAGTGGTTTGCTTTTTGAGTGGTTTATTAGATGGCTGGCATCTAGTACTCTCCCTAGCAGTGACGGTATTCTCATTGCTATGAGAAGAAAAGAATAACAAGGTTTTAAAAGACTTTTAAAACAAGATCTTTTAAAAATCCCTACTCTGGGTTCTGCCGGTTTTATTTCCTTTCTTCAGGAAATAACATGTTAGAGTTGGGAGCTCCTTGACCTAATATGTAGTTTGGGGTGTTGGCTGAAGTTTATCACTGGCATGGTGACTGTGATTCATGCAAAGGAATCTTATCTGTACTAAGTGGCTCAGAGTCTGATGATCATAACTTGTGTTTAGTGCAGGAAAATCTAGTTTGCTTCATGGTGTTAGTTATGTTTTTCTGTTTTTAAGTGTATTTTGGTCAGTCAAGTCTTGAGGAAACCCTGTAGGTTGTGGAGAAAGGCATGATTATTATGATGGATTGAGGTCTAGACTGGAAGATTGTTGAGGGGATGGCAATTGATAAGACAACTTCTGAGGTGATTTCACAGCATATTTACGCAGATTCCCTACTTGGTTTTGGTTTCAGTTTTCTCTGTCAAATCATATTATCTTTCAAGTGTCCAGATATGTTTTTGCTTATTCAGTGGTTTGTACATTTCCCAGTGCCATCAAAAACCATGGCATTGGTACGTGAAATTGCCCAATTGCTGTTTACCATGTGGTAGCCTCAATTCAGAGTCAAAATTGGAAGAGTGTCTAATCTGACTATTCACACATTCTCTGTTCTGGTCAAACTGCTGTTTCTGACTGACAGAGAATCAGTCTCTTCCCCAAAGGAGCAGGGGTAAAAAAGTCAAGAGAGAATGATGGAGGGACCCAAAAGAGAGAGAGAGGCTAGTCTGCTTAAACCTTTAAAAGCTTCTCCAGAATTACTTCTATATAGTTATATTTGCTTATTTATAGGAATGTTAATCCCCTCACCCCAAGGAGAATAGATGCTCTCCCAAAGATGGGCCTTTTTTAATGTTTGTCTTTATGTCTCAGTCATCTCCCAAGGCAGAACTAATTCCACTTTTGATTATCTCTTCTTATGAGCAAGCTTTTACTACAAAGGCTGAAATTGGCCTTCCATCCCATTCTCAGCTTTGCTCCCCAAAGGGGTAGTGGGACAGGAGGAACAAATTTAATTCCTATTTCATGTGACTGCCCTTCACATACTTCAAGACAGCTATTATTTCCCATCCACTTACCTTGCTCCCAACCAAAACTCATCTCCAACTTTTAAAGAAACTTTTAAAGGTTTAAGCAGACTAGTCTCTCTCTCTCTCTTTTGGGCCCCTCCATCATTCTCTCTTGACTTTTTTACCCCTGCTCCTTTGGAGAAGAGACTGATTCTCTATCACAGTCAGAAACAACAGTTTGACCAGAACAGAGAATGTGTGAATAGTCAGATTCCAAATTTCTTCAAAAGGAGTAAATAGAAAGGGCTGCTGCTTTTTTGAAATTAAAACATGAAAGAAAGGGTTGGCTCCCCATCAGACTGGGGTACCACGAAACCAAACTATCCCCCCTAATGCTTCATTTGACTATAGACTCTCTTACCCTCTCTGTCTTACCGTAGTGAGGGGAGACCTACTGGACTTCATGGCAAGATATACCCAATAGGATCTAGGAAGAGACCTTAAATCCAGCTCTCAGGAGACTAGTTATTTCTCAGTTGGTACTTTGTTTGTAATTAGGGTAAGCTGCTACCAGAGAGACAAAAGGGAGGTCTGAGAGAAAAAGAACTGAAATCTATGGGGAATTACCTCATCAGTAAGCTTTGAAAGAAAAACCTTGGAACAGTAGATTTGGTATGCAAAAAGATAGTTGCATCTAGGAAAAGAAGTCAAGTGACTGAAAGCCAGATCACTGCAGATTGTTAATTGTTTACATTACGTGTCAACAGGAATCTGCTAGGTAGAAACAAGGAGGACCTTAGCAGATAGTATCAGATAGTGGTGAGAAAACTGAAGAAACCAAAAAAAGAACTACCCAGAAGCCCTGGCCACAAGGAACAGGTTCACTGAATAGAAAGTGGGCCTCAGAAGTCAGTAAGAGAGAACTGAAACATGTCCTTGGACTGTTCCTTATACCCTCTAAACTTCCTGAAAAATATTCCTTTTTCTGCAATGCCAGGTGATTACTATGGCGATACAAAATTAAGATTGGTCTCCCCACAAGAAGAAAGGTAACAGGGATGGAGAACTGTGTCTCTCTTCTCTGTTTCAATACCAAATATTTATTAACCATTTATTGTGTACAAGATACCATGCTAGTTTCTAGAGATACAGAGACCTAAAGAGACACAATAGTGTGATGGGAATATACTAGAAATCATCTTGATGAGTTCTGGAAATAGATCACAAACTTGGTAGTCAGTTATGATATGATATGTATGACTGGGAAATTTCACCAGACTAGATATATATAGAATCTCTCTCTCTCTCTCTCTCTCTCTCTCTCTCTCTCTCTCTCTCTCTCTCTCTCTCTCTCTCTCTCTCTCTCTCTCTCTCTCTCTCTCTCTCTCTCTCTCTCTTTCTTTCTTTCCTCTCCCCTTTCTCCATCTTTCCTTCCCTCTCCTCCCTCCATAACATTTAAAGTTTTTGCATAAATTCATGGAGGGTGCCATTAGAAGAGATGATAGAATGAGGAAAGCATGTGCATCAAATATCAATAATAAGTGTGATATACAAAGTCCATAAGAAATAGACATAAATATTTAAAACGAGGAACCATTCTCCTGCTAGTCCAAAGGTCAAAGAATAGGACCAATTTTCACAAGAATTGCAAATCCTGAAAACCCACTCCTGAATCATTAATAGTAAACAAAGTGCAAATTAAGAGAAGTCTGAGAATTTTGCCCCACACAATACAAAGTGAAGGAAGGATGACAAAAGGTGAGAATTATCAGTGCTTTAGGTTCCATGGAACGTCAGGGACATGAATGCTGAGGGAAAGCTGAATTGGCCTGGCCATTTTGCATATCAGTTTGAAATTATGCAGGAGAAATGTTAAGACTTCTGTGATTCTACTATTGGGCATATGGAGAAGAGGGGAGGAGAGATAGACAAACAGACAGATAGAGAGACAGAGACATATTAACTGGAAACATAGTGGGTGATCCCTTACAGAGTAAAGAAATGTAGTAGAATTCTTCAGTGAAAAATGATAATGAGGAATAATCCAGACAATCATGGGAAGATTTGTACTAATTGATGCAGTGAAATGAGTGCAACCAAGAGAATAATATGCATGATGACTACAACAATGTAATGGAAAACATCTTAAAAGAAATCAATCTTTTGAGTGTCTGAAAAACTGATGAAGGTCCAAAGAACATATCATGAGCTATACTTCCCATCTTCAAGTCAGAGAAATGGAGGACTCCAAGGGCAGAAGAGTTGTCTATATCGTAAGAGGGCTGTCACTCATTTGGATATTTTTTTCTTTGCCACAAGGGAAGTCAAAGGAATAAGCAAAAGGGGCAATCATAGCATTATAAGTTTAGAGTTGGAAGGGACTATGGGTCTGTCTAGTTAAGCCCCTTCATTTTAAAGATGAGGAAAGTGAGGCAGAAGGTAAGTGACTTGCCCAGTGTTGCACAGCTTGTAAAGTGTCTAAGGCAGGATTTAAATTTAGGATTTGCTAATTCCAGGCTTAGCACTTCATCCTCTATGTCACCTGGCTGCCTCAGACTAAGACAGCTGAACTGGATCTTAAAAGACTTCATCCTGCAGATATGGAGTGGGATAGGTAGAAGGAAAGAATCTGGCTGCTTTCAGTTTTACAATGTTATAGACCTGGGTCTGGAAGAGACCTTCAGCATCAAGTCTGGCCCCCCTCATTTTATGATGAGGAAACCGAAGCCCCAGAGATTTTTACCTTCTCTCTTAGAATCAATGCTAAAGTGTTGACAACAAGGCAGAAGAGTGGCAAGGGCTAGGCAATGGGAATTAAGTGATTTGCCCAAGGTCACACAGCTAGGAAGTGTCTGAGGCCAGATTTGAATCCAGAATCTCCCATCTTTAGGCTTGGCTCTCAGTCTCCCTGAGCCATCTAGCTGCCCTAGTCCCAGAAATTTAAAGTGAATTTCCCAGTGTCACACAACTAGTATCTGAAGCAGGATTTGAACTTAGGGCTTCCTGACTTCAAGTCTAGCATTCTGGACACAGGATCACACTGTTTTCTTTCTCCTAAAAGGGAGAGAAAAGATGAGAAGGCTACAGATGACTGACTTATCTTTTCCAGAACAGACCTGAGAACAGTGAGTCAAAAGATGAAAGAAGACAGAATTTGGCTTGCTATAAGAAAGAAACTGTCCACACTGACTGAGCAGCCTCCAGATGAGAAATGGGTGGCCTTGAAAGGCAGTGGTTTCCTTTTCATCTGAGGTTTCAAGTACAGGCTAAATGAATTCTTGCCAGATATCTATGGAAGGAATTCTCCTTTAGGGAAGGGCTGTATTGGATAGCCCCTGAGATCCCTTCTGCCCTCCAGTTCACTAACTCCTGCTTTCTATTCCTCCTTTTAAAAAATATGTAGCTTTCTCCTACATGGGGCCAGGGCAGGTATTCTTCCAAACCTTGCTTTGCTTCTGGCCCCAAAAGACACAAGCCAGTGTCCCAACCTTCAGGCGACCAGCTAAGTCATTCTAGTCACCCAGGGATGCGTAGAAACGGATCCCAACCCCCAGTGGCCACTGGTTGCTTTTCCACTTGTCTTAGGAAGTGATGACTAGAGATAACAGGGTGGGAAACTTCTTATAGAGAAATGTTTTATTGAAAGCATTTATCCTCATTTCCTAATGGGGGGGGGCAGAAAAAGAGGGAAGGAAAGAGGGAGAGAGACAGAGACAGAGACAGTGAGAGAGAGAGAGAGAGAGAGAGAGAGAGAGAGAGAGAGAGAGAGAGAGAGAGAGAAGGAGGGAGAGAGAGAGAGAGAGGGAGAGGGAGAGGGAGAGAGAGAGAGAGAGGGAGGGAGGGAGAGGGAGGGAGAGAGAGAGAGGGAGAGAGAGAGAGAGAGAGAGAGAGAGAGAGAGAGAGAGAGAGAGAGAGAGAGTAGTTTTTCCAAATATTGTGCTTCAGCAGTCATTTCCCAAGGGGGGGGCAGAGAAAGAGGGAGGGAGGGAGAGAGAGACAAAGAGAATAGTTTTTCCAAATATTGTGCTTCAGTAGTGGGGTAGAGCTCCGAAATTCCAAACCAGAAGAGGTTGTTGCTGTCACCGTCAGCCTTCCTCTCCAGTGTGTGTGCAGACAGATAGAACAGAGAAGGAGGCTGCCCTTCATGGATGCAAGTTAGCAAACATTTACAATCTGTCATCTGACTCATAACCTTTGGGAGACTAGTTTCCCTGTGGTGCTCCTGACTAATGAGAACCCTATTTAGCCTGTGTTAAGTCAACAAAGATTCCCCCCCCCCCCCTTCCCATTTTCCTTTAAGTGCAGATAAATGGCTTCCCTCTGAGTAACGCCATTGGGATCAGGACTGAAATTGGATCTGCCACCCCTTAAATCTCTTACTCTTTGAGAGTGCCTTCTTAAGAATTTGATGAAAAAGGATGTGGTTAGATTATCTCCACCCACAAACCACACAAGTAAAGGCCAAATTTTCTATCGAGATTCTTCTTTTCCATATTTTTATATGTATGGATGGGGCACCCAGGGTTGCTGTCTCTGAGACTCCAGGGCTTTGGGGACACATTTGTTTCTCCCTATGGCCTTTGTGTTCTCCCAGCTCCCCCTTCCCCTTTGTTTTCAGGCTCTTCTCCCACCCAGAATTCCACTTCTGCACCCTGTGCCAGCTGGACCTTCCTTGCCTGTAACTCTGCAGGTGTCTAACCAATAAAGAAATCCTATTTGCCAAGCAGAGGGGGAGAGAGAGCTCTTTTAAAAGTAGCAGTGGTTTTGTCTTCCAAGGGCTGTAACCATTCTTGTCACTGGTAACTTTTATTTTTTGTAACACCTTCCTTTCCAGATACATCCCTCTCTTGACAACATGCTTGCCTTTATATCAGAGATTTAAAAATAATAAAGAGGGAGGGAGGAGAAAGGCATCTTGGCAAAACTAGGCAAAGCCCGAGTCCCGTCTGACAGTGTATGTGACGTCCACAGCCCCCCATCTTTGTAGTGAAAAGGCCGGGGAGGTACCTTTTCTCAACTCTTCTCAGGCAAAGCCTCTTCATTGTAATTGCAGCATGTGCAATTTGGACTCTACCCACCAGTGAAAACTCAGCCCTGAACGCTTGCAGGGCAGCCTGCCAGCTCAAACACAAGTCACAACGTCCTTGCGGCCTTAAGAGAACAGTAAAAAGGTGGGGCTGTTTTCATCTCAGAAGGGAATTTTTCAGTTTGGTCATCTGGGAAATCGAATTGTAGCTGTTCCCTGGAAGTCTCCTTTCTCTGCAGATACACAAAATTCCTTTCCTCTATTTTTTTTCCCTGTGTCTCCTGTTGGGGTCCCCTTTCTGATGAACTCAACAAGTTCCTTTGGTTCCCCAGCCTTTTTTCTATTGTTCTTGGCTAAGCTTTTTTTTGTGGAACTGGGGGGATATAGGTATGTTGGGGGGCAGAGAAGGGAATGGTGTTGCTCAGCCGTGCCCTAAGACTCTGCCTTCTTTAGTAAAGCCTGCTTGCTTCTCATACCAGATCCAAATAGCATTTGGGGGGCAGGATTCAGAGAGAGTGAGGAGGGAGACAAAGCAATTCATACATATTTGTGTTGAATCCTGGCGAAACACTGAACAGAAGGGTGTGAACTTAAGCCCCCTAACCTCTCTGTGAGGGTCTGCTGCCTTAATTGATGAGAGTTCACCCTCTCAGAGCACTGGGTTTGGAAATAGAACCTAAACCACCAGCTGTATCACCCTGGGCAAGTCACTTAACCTTATTTGCTTTAGTTTCCTTACCTGTCAAATAAGCTAGAGAAAAAAATGGCAAACCACTCTAGTATCTTTACCAAGAGAACCCCAAATGGGGTCATGAAGGATCCGACATGGTTGAAATGACTGAACAATAACACCACCACCCTATCTAGCCAGCCCAGCATACAAATGCTTTTTACTTCCATCTTTCTTCTAGTCCACAGCCCAGGAAAAGCAAATACCCATCCACCCACAGTAATCAAATTGGCATTACCATTGCTTCCAGAAAGGGCATGAATCTTGATTGTCCTGTGGCTTTTAAATCACCGTCCCTGGGTCTTCCCAGACGACTGCTCCCCAACATGGAGACTTTTCCCCACAGATATTAGAATGCGAGTTCATTGAGAGCAAGAAGAATCTCCCTTTTTTGTTTGTATCTCCAGGCACTTCACAAAATGTGTTTCCATTTATTTGGTTTCTGATAGTTATTCTAAAACCCCAACTCTTGATAATGAGGCTGAAGTAGTAGGAAGAAGTCCCCCTGAAGAAAACAATGGAAAAGTACTGGCCTTGGAGGACAGGAACATCACTCCCTCCTCCAAGCGAGAGGCAGGGGATGATGGGGGAGAAGTGTTATATACATTGGGAGATTCAGGCTCCACCCTGGTTGTCCATTCATTCCATTGCTCATTCATCCACCAAGCGCTTCTAAATGCATGCTTTACACCAGACACAGCACAAGGGACTCTGGATAGGAAGGCAAAAAGCCAGTCTCGGCCTTCGTGGATGTGTGCTCTAGTTTCAAAATGGTACTTATATAGATACGTTCCTATTAACCCTATACAAACAAAGCCAAAAGGATGATGATAGCTAGTATTTATAAGGTGCCTACTATGTGCTAGGCAGTGTGCTGAGTACCTTACGATTATTATCTCATTTGCTTCTTAAAGCCACTTTGAGGGGTAGGTGCTATTATCCACTCTTCTAAAGATGGGGAAATGGAGATGAACAGCAATGAAATCGCTTGCCCAGAGTTATAGATTAATAAATGTCTGAGGTTAGATTCAAACGCGAGCCTTCTTGACTCTAGACTGGAGGATACATGGCATTACCAGTGGGGGTTGGATCATAGAACAAACAAAGTGGACAGAGTACCTAAGCCCTGGAATCAAGAAGATGTATCTTCATCAGTTCAAATCTGTCAGACACTTACAGTGGAGTGACTCTGGGCAAGTCACCTAACCCTGTTTACCTCAGTTTCTTTATCTATAAATCAAGCTGGAGAAGGAAATGACAAATCACTCTAATACCTTTGCCAAGAGAACCCCCAGTGGGGTCATGAAGAGTTGGACACAACTGAAAAATCGATTGAACAACATAGAATCAAGAAAGACTGCTATAGAAGGTGATGTTTGAACTGAGCCTTAAAGGAAGCTTAAGGCTTCTATGGGGGAGAATCTAGAGGAGGACATTCCAGGAAGGAGGTATATTCTAGGTAAAAGCCACAAAAAAGGGAGCTGGAATGTTGTGGGTTTTTTTTTTTTTTGCTTACCTATTTTTCTCTGTTCCATAGAAGGGTTCTATGGGGAGGGGAGGGGAGGGAACAAGTGATCCAGCGATTGCTGGGGCATAGAAACAGAAGACACTAGTTCAGATGACTTCAAAAACCAACCAAAAAGTGTCAAGAAAAGTCTGCTTAGCCCGAGTGTCTTTGTATTAATTCATGTACAAAGAGGCTGTTATGGGTAGTCAGGCTGAAAATCCTTCATGTTCCAAAGAGCAGGGATTCTGCCTCCCATCATTCCATGAGCCCTTTCTGCATTGGTGCTACCACCCTGAGTGCTAGAGATATGTGTGAACAAGAAAAAATAAATAGCAGAGAGCAGGCAAGTCCTGCATGAAACTTGGGTTTGGAACCCGAAAGCTAAACATGTTCAAGCCCAAAACCATCAATCTGTACTCTTTTTATTTCTCCTTTCCTGGCCTGGCATAACCTTGCCACTGGCTGACTTACTCCACCCTTTCTTGCAGTCTTATGTCTCAGCTTCTGGGCTTCTTTCTTCCTTCTCCCTGCTCTCAAGGACCTGCCTTCTTCCTCCTAGGAACTGGCCACTCCTGGCTCATTAGCATTTCTTCTGCTCACAAATTCAGTTCAGTCCACTGAAAAGAGTATTTCCTTTTCTTTCTGAACAGTTGGACCACAGGATGTTGGGATCTAGAGCTGGAAAAGAACTTAAGCCCAAAGATTCCCTCGATTTATAAATAAAGAAACTAAAGGTCTTGTAAAATGTCCGACACTTAAGAAGCACTTCATAAATGCCAGTTGCCCAACAAAACTTTGTCCAGGCAGTAGGTGTCAGAATTGGGATTCAAATCCAGGTCTTTGGAGTACACATCCTCCGTTCTTTCCATGACACTCTGGAATACAAAGAAAGAAAGAAAAGGCAAGTCATGTCAGGGCTTAGAATTGAGCATCAGAGGGGATTTTGGTGAAAGAGACCTGAGATTTGTCTGAACCATTCATTTGGAACGTGGCATAATCCCTCTTTTATTATCACATCCCCTTTTATAGTCAGTACTATCTTTCCACTTAGCCTGAAGTTTCTTTAAGAGCATGAAGAGTGTATTAGAGGAGTCCTTGTGTCCTCCCACCCAGCACAAAAACCTGTTGATAATGAGAGTTCGTTGGGGTAGCAGAGCAGAGAGGACTTGGAATCAGAGGACCACCAGCTGGAAATCTCCAGTCCTGCAGCCAGTATTCAGTGTGACTGTTCCAGTGACCACCTACGTGGCTTTGGGCAACATTCTTCCCTGGGACTCAGTTTTCCTTTCTGCTAAAACCAAGGGGGTTAGGCTAGATGGTGCCTGAAGTCCCTTCCCCACTTGAAATCTCTGATCCTATAAGTCAAAAAGTCATAAAATAATAATAATAACTACTAACATTTCTATAGTACTTAATAAATGCCAGGCATTGTGAAAAGCACAATTATTATCTTATTTGATCCTGACAACAGCCCTGGGAAGTAGGTGCTATTAGTAACCCCATTTTACAGAGGCAGAGACTGAGGCTAAATCTAATAACAAGAAGAAGAGAATAGCTAGCATATGGCACTTATTTTGTGCCAGGCATTGTGCTAAATGTAATATAGTGATCTTCTTATTTACGGTAAATACTATTATTATTATCCTCATTTTATAGATAAGGAAACTGAGGCAAACAGGTTAAAGTGGCTTATCCAGGGTCTGACAGGTTGTAAGTGTCTGAGGCCAGATATATACCCAGGACCTCTCCTTCTCTAGACCTTGCATGCCACATTTTCCCTTTACTTTTAAGACACTTTTGTCTAGGGTGTCCCAAAAGTCTCAGTACGGTCATTTTCAGAACTCACAATCTGAGTATGCCCCATCCAGCACTCACCTTGAGAGATTCCACTTACTTTCCAGGAGCCCTCCCTCCCCACCCTCCCCCCAACCCCCCCTCCATTTCCTAACAGCCTCTTGACTCTGACTTACCACAGAGGGAGCTAGCTCGTGTTCATGGGAGTCATTTGTGACCCACAAATAATTTTAACATTTTGAACTATTGGAAAAAATTTGCCAGACTGTGATAAATCCCTCCCACACAGAGCTAGGAAGGGGCCAGAGTCTGACTGGCCGGGTGGGATGTCGGGCTGGGTTATAGGTGCCTCTTTCCAGGAAACTATGGTAGTACCACTACTCTTATTTGATTTTTTAATTTTTTAAACTGGTTTTTATTTTGAAATTTCCTGACCACAAATACCAATGGAAAAGACAATTTAACTTGATTCTTTAGGCTTCTCAGAGCCCTGGAAATTTCCAGTCCTACCAGATTGTCGGCATCTATGAATACTGTAAAATTCCTATAGAAATTTGCTTTTTTATCCTGGTGATGCCATTAGAAGTTTTTTATCATTTAGTACAGCTGTTTAATTTGCCATTATCTTCAGACATTTATTGAGGGCTTGTGATGTATAGGATACTATTGATAGTTCTTTTTTTTTAACTCTTATCTTCTGTCTTAGAATTGATACTAAGTATTGGTTCTAAGGCAGAAGAGCAGTTAGGAGTGTAGGGAGTTGGGGTTAAGTGACTTACCCAGGGTCACAGAGCTAGGACGTGTCTGAGGCCAGTTTTGATCCCAGGACCTCCCATCTCAAGGCCTGGTTCCCAATCCACTGAGTCACCTAGCTGATTAAGACTTTTTTTTTTCTTCCTCTGTGGACAATTGTTGCATAAATGTTTAGCAGGAGAACAAACAGGGACACAGAACAACAAAGGAACAGCTGAGTGGCACAGAGGCTAGAATAGAGTCTGGAGTCAGAAAAAAACCTGATTTCAAATTTGAGCTCAGATTACTAGCTTTCACATAGTGTTTTAAGATTTCCAAAGCACTTCCCAAATATCTTATTTTATCCTTAGAACAGCCTTTGGTGATAGGTGCTATTATTAGTCTCATTTTTTATAGATGCGGGAATGTAGGTTAAGTGACTTGGTAGTGTCCGAGCCCAGATTTGAATTCAGTGCCCTATTCACTGAGCCACCTAGCTGCCTCAAGACCTAAACAGATGAGATTATAGGTCTAGAGCTGGAGGATTCCTCTATGACCCCCACATTTTATAGGTGGGGAAACTGACATTCAAGGAGGCAGAGATGCTCACATTTTGTGAAAAGTATTTCTGTCTTGTGTGGAACAGCATAGGTGTTAAAGGACCAGACTCTATTCTCCCACTCTCACCCCATTACTATTCTTTATTTGGGATTCCAAATGTATTTTTTCTTTAATTAATTTCGAAGACTTAGGACCCTAGCATCATAGATCTATAACTAGAGGAGGCCCTCTGAGACCATAGAATCTAACATCCTAGTTTTACAGATGAGGAAACTGAGGCTTCTTAAGTAGCCGTGAGAAATGGGATTTGAGCCCAAGCCCTTCATCTCCAGAGTTCCTACAATGCCATGCTTCCTGATTCCTGGAATTATAGGCAAGAGTAAAGCCTATAAGTCCTAAAGGACTGGAAATAATGGCGTTAGTTCCAAGCCAGTCAATGGATGATGTTCAACACAGACCATATTGAAAGGGAATTCTTTTGCTTTGGCACATGCTGATGCTGCAAGGCCAGGCATCCCACTTAAATTGTTCGAGTTGAATTTTACACGTGTGTGCCTTTTCCCATTAAACTTACTGGGCTGAAACATAGCAAAAGGTAGCATGTGGTTAACAGCCCAATTAATTATCTAAAACTCTGTCTATGAGTGATGAGAGAGTGGGAATGATTGTGGATAACTCGGCATGCTTGCATTTCCTAGATTGTTGATGTAAAGTTGCAATTTTTAATGTTATATGGCACTGTCGTAGTTTGAAATGTCTAAAACACAACTAGCAACCCTACTTTTGCCAGAAGTCTAAAGGCCAGAGGACTAGAAATAAAAGAAGATCTTAGCTCTAGCTGCCCATCAAGATTTTGAGAACAAAAGCCCTAATTTTGCAGAATAAAAATAGAAATGATCCTGTCTCTAAAAAATATGCCATTGAATATAGATTTTTAAATGATGTGCCATTTATCTAGCCTGCTAAGACTCTGTTTAAATCTATCTCTGAAGCAAAACATCTGGGCTTGACCATTTAGATCGCTTCTGCTGCTAATGAGTTTTTCTTTAAACTTACAAAAAATAAAATAAATTCTTTGATGCCTCATCCAAGCCAATATTAGCATTTCAGCCATGAAGGGAAATATTTACAGTAGTGATGAGCTATCAGAAATTCCTTTCTCTTAGAGCAACATGATAGGGTTTCTGATTTGAATCAGAGGTCCTGGATTCAAATGTTAGGGCTAGCATTTGTTACTTAATTGACCTCAGGCTTTGCTCAAATTTCCTTATTTGTAAAACAACATGGTTGGATTAGATTAGAGATTCTTTTTTTGTTTGTAATTTTTTTAATTAAAAAACTTCTAAACCTTTATTTTCCTTCTTAGAATCAATACTGTGTATTGATTCCAAGGCAGAAGAGTGGTAAGGGCTAGGCAGTGGGGGAATTAAGTGACTTCCCCAGAGTCACACAGCTAGGAGGTATCTGAAGTATGATTTGAACCCAGCACCTCCTGTCTCTGGGCCTGGCTTTCAATCCACTAAGCCACTTAGATGCTCCACTTATCCTTTTTTGTATATCCGTTTTGACAGTTTGGTAAAACCATTGGACCCCTTCACAAAATAATTTTAAATGCACAAATAATGTACATAGACTGAGGCTAGATTTGAACTCAGATCTTCCTAACCCTAGCCCCAACACTTGATCCACTGCACCACAGTTTGCTCTACTTACTGGTAAAGTTGAGACAAGAATCCATAAGTACCAGCTACCAGTCTAGGGTTTTCCCACAGTTTCAGGTTGCCTCTGGCATTTATTGACTTTTAAATCCTAGTCATGATTTCAAAGCTCCATGTATATCCAAAAACAAGACTCAATCCCAGGAAGCTTCGTCAATCAAATTGTAGTTATTATTTCATTTGCTGGCCATCCTTTGCTTGACACCAAGTAACAGCAAGCCCAGATAAAGCAGCAGCAGAGAAAAAAAGGAGGGGGTGGGGGGAAGAGTATAGAATGATGGAAGAGAAGACAGAGAGAAAAAAGGTAGGAAAAAGGGGGAAAGAGGAAGGGAGAGGAAGAAAGAGAGAAAGAATATGTGAGTGAGGCTGGAGGAGTGACATGGGGGAATGCCTTACTAATCCCTCTCTGTTCTTGCCTGTGAATTTTTCATAAAGCCCTCTCAGAGGAAATAAAGGATGATAAATCCAGCTGTTGCTTCCTGTTCCTATGATTCTTAGATTTATTTTTTATGAGTAGAATGTTTTATTTTTAAACCAGTGGAAAATACCCCCAACCTGTCCCTGTTAGTGTTTCCTTAAAAGCTCTGTGTACAGTTGGGCTTTGAGGATGTGTGTGTGTGTGTGTGTGTGTGTGTGTGTGTGTGTGCATGCGTGCGAGTGTGTGTGTGTGTCTCCCAGAAATTCCCATGGTGCTTTTCTGTGTGTGGGTCTCAGGAGGCAGTACTAATACAAGGCTTTTCAGCGACAACAAAAAACGATTAAGGAGAATCTTATTGGGCAGGAAACATTATGTGAGATTGATGACAGTCTCAGATTCAGAGGAAGTTTGTCATTTAGATCCGGGGGGTATCTTTCAGTCTGTGCCTGGCTTGATACAGGTCCAGTTTCTGTTCTGCTTCTGATCATCTCATTGGTAAGTAAATGCTTGGATCACTTAAGAAGCCAATTACTTTAACCATCACAATTTTGTAAACTTTTCTTAAATGTAAGGAAAATATTCATCCTTTGTCGACCTGATTCAGGAGGCTTAGCTGTCTAGCCGGCCACTCCAACATAAAATAACACATTCTAATGCTTTATTTAAATTCATAAAGTCCATTTCACAACCTAAGAGAAAACATATGCTTTGGGCTAGCATTGTGTAACTTTCCTGGAGAATGTAAGCAAAGTTTGGAAAATGGGCATGGGGGGGAAGTGATATATTCACTTATACATTTATATATTTCCTTCCCCTTGAATGAAAGTCATTTAGAAATATAACATTAATAGATATTTTTTAAATTAAAAAGGATATTAGAAGTCATCTTGTCCACCATTCTCATTTTATAGAACTTAGGTTTGAGAAGTTAAGGGAATTGTCCAAGGTCCTTAGACTACTGTCTTCTACACATAATGTAAATACTCTTAGAGCTAAAAATGTTTTGTTCATTGTGGAGCATGGATTTAGAGCTGGGAAGATACCTGCGAGCTCATCGTATCTAATCCACTCATTTTGCAGATGAGGAAACTGAGGCCAAGAGGGATCAAGGGACTGGCCAAAGGTCCTACAACAAATACGTTCCAGACCTGTTGGTCATTCTCAGCCTGGTTTAGTTGGGTCACCAAAGTGGTTTTACTGAGGTGTGTGTGCTACAGCTTCTTGGAGCCATAGGTGAGAGTTGGGTAAAAGGTGGATGAGCAGCCCTGAAAAGGGCTCAGCAAGTTCCAAACACCAGTACTAGTCAGTCTTCCTCAAGTCAGTGAATTAGGGGGGTATTTACTGCAAGCATCAGAATGAGTGGATGAGAAGTTTCTTCCCAATAGCCATGAAGGCAGCTGAAAGCAGGCTTTGTGGAACTTGGTCAGACATGGAAGATCCAAGGCCATGCATTGCATCCTGGGCCATTACCAATTGTCCTTACTTTTGTCTTGCCACTGGACTTGGATGACTCTAGAAGAGAAGGTGAGGCTGACAACGTGGTGCAACTCTGCTTCTATTAACTCTAGTTATGCTGCAGTCTAAAGGCATCAACTGTGTTGTTATTGATCCTCTTCAAAAACCAAAGGACCCAACAACAACAGAACCAAGACTTGAACCTGCTTCCTCTGCCTCCAAAACCAGGAATTAAGTAAATATCACCCTGGTTAACTGACCAGTATTTGAATTGGTGATGATTTAGGTGAAGTAGAATAAAGCTATTGCACAGAATAGAGGTCATACTTGGTTCTTTAGGAACAAGGGTCCATATTGTGAAGTTCCCAAACCCTCTGGCATATTGATGATGTGTAATTCAATTCAATGAGCACAAGACATTGGAGATACCAGGACAAAAACTGCAAGGACCTGCCCCCGATGAGCTTACTTTCTACAACATATAGTGATCCAAAGCAATTTTAAGGAGTGTACTAATGGGGACCAGGTAGGGGGTATGGTAAAGGTGAGAAGGGAGTACATACCAGCTTTGAGGAGCCTTGTCATGCAAGATTCAAACCTACCTTGCCAAGATACCCAGTTTTACTCTGACATTGTGAACATCACCCAAAGGAATAGGACAGAGGAAAGGATCCATTCACTGACCTAGATTTGTTGCAGAACGTCTTGAACTTCACAATATTTAAAAAATTATATTCTTCCCTTGGAGTCTGTTCCTAGTTTGAAGAAAAGCTTGTTAAAGAGTAGAAGATTCCAGACCAGAAGAACTGAGCTTAACTCTGGGACACTTTCTGCTTGTGTAGAAATTTCAGCAACCTTTATGATTTCTCTCCACCTTAGTTTCCTCATCTGTAAAATGGAGCTGATCATGCTGCTCTCTTTTGTACCAGAGAAAGTTTGTGTGATGCCAAGCATGGCAATCTCTTTGAAAACTAGAAAATGCAATGCAAATTCAGTGTACTTAAAACTTTCTGCCTCCTTGGGTACTTTCTACAAGGTTTCTTTTGCCCATGTAGAATGACATTGATGCTGAAACACCCACCAAGGGTTGTGGAGGGCCAGAGCACACCCACACCCTGGGACCTTTCTTTCTCCCTTTTCTTTCTTTACCCCAGAACCAAAGAAATCAAATCAGCTTCCTTTGATTACCAAAGCCATCTAGAGGAATAATAGGCATTTGTCTTCCCACCTCCCTAGCTTTTAGCCCTGTCAGCTGGATTTTTTTTTTTAAAGAACCTCCCTTAGTGAATGATTGACCTTTACAAAGGGTATTTCAAGTAGACAGTATGAGGTGGGGGCTGTCATCCTGGCCCTTCAAAGGGAACCCTAGCAGGGCTACATGCAAATGGGCAGTGCTGCCCATCCACATATCCACGGAGTTAAAAAACACATTGTCTGCCATATGTGGAGGACCATTGTTTTTTATGAGGCAGTTTTTCTCTTCAGTTTGTAAAAGAGGCTTGTATAATTAGGCATGCTTTTATGTTGACCATAACAAAAAGGAGGGCATGCATATTCTCTCTCTCTCTCTCTCTCTCTCTCTCTCTCTCTCTCTCTCTCTCTCTCTCTCTCTCTCTCTCTCTCTCTCTCTCTCTCTCTCTCTCTCTCTCTCTTCCCCCCCCTCGCACATTTTATTGTTTTGGCAGTGTGGCCATGTCATGACTAGTATTTTTACCAAAGTACTTGATATTTTGCTGGCCCAGGCAATGAGCTAAGCACTTTACAGATATTATCTTATTTGAAAAGGTAGCCTAGGGCACCCAGGAGAGCCTGGTTGCTTCAATTGCTTCTGGATTTGAACTCAGGTCTTCTTGATTCCAGGACCAGCTCTCTATCAATCAATCAATTGGTAAACATTCTAATTAAGGGCTCCCTATGTGCCAGGCAACATTCTAGTTGTTGGTCAGGAAGCATCTGTAAGAGACCTACCCAAAGTCACACAAATAGTACTTGACAAGAAATAGGACTTAAATCCCATGACTCAGCCTCTAGCAAATAAATCTTGCCTGTCAACTATTTATAAGTATTTATTGGCCTGTGTTATTCACACCTGTATCCTGTAAAGTTTATATTCCTTAGTCCTTTGTTATTTAATAATAATAATAATAATCTGTGATAAAGATTGCTTATCACAGAGCTAAGCCTCCTGTCCTGACCCTGACTAGAAAAACATATTTCTTTGGGTTCTTCTAGAAGATTGGTGCTGCCAGAAAGGAAACATTAATATTAAGAATGACCATATTTCTCCAAAGAGGATATCCTCCTCAAAGCGTCACAGATGCTTCATTTCCATTACCTTTATGTGATTTTAGAGCTATAAAGCGAGTCATTTGGGTTCCTCTTCACCTAAATATCTAGCTATTTCCAGGCTTTCCTTGTATTTAAAATATTAGACATTTTGATATATTTAACAAAATGTAAAAGGTCATTCTTGGGTTGGCTTGTTTTGTTTGTTTTGGGTTTTTTTTTGTTTTGGGTTTTTTTTGTTTGTTTTTGTTTTTGTTTTTGTTTTTTTTTGGCCATCACAGGCTTAAACCTTTATTGGGAGTGAAATGCCTAAAATTCCTTAAGGGGAAAAAAACAACAAAGGGATCCATAAAGAGAAAGTAAATATATAGGGAAGTACAATGGGAAGAATGTGGATTTGGAAGCAGAGAGGAAGTTATATCTATGTAACCTTTGCAAAGCCCTTTAATCATTCTGGGTCTCAGTTTCCTCAGCTGTAAAATGAGAAGGATTGAACTAGATTATCTCTAAGGTCCCTTCTGGCTGGAAATCTATGATTCTGTGATCTTTATCTAAAACAAAAATTCTGTATCTTTGCAAACAGCCACTTGCCCAAGGCAAATAACCATGTGCTTTCAAATAGAAGTATGTTTGTATTTATTTGTATATATCTAGGAAGGGGAATACACCTTTATGTATAACAAATCAGTCCATGTATTGTGGACTCCTCATTTTGGGGAATTCTTACCCATGTTTTGCCATAAATCCTCCATAAATGATCCTTTTCCCATGCTAGAAGCCTTCATTATGGTTTCTTGACATCTGGCTCCCTCACCAATCCACTTCCTTTTTGAGTCATATGTCTCCTTGATTATATCTTTAGTGTTCTGTGTGGGTAATTTTTCTTTGGTACTGCTTGCACCCATCATTTATCTTAGATTCAATTTGGGGTTTATTTGGGTTTTTATGTTTGGTTTGGGGCTTTTTAAAGAAACATAGAACTAGTAAATTTGGTTCTTTGCTAATTCATACTAGTTGAAAGAAAGATAATCTGAACTGGAGTAAAATTTAAATTTTGGTGGACTATTTTAAAAGAAGTATCAGTTCTTTCTTTTTAGTCCTGGATTACCTTTTCCTTCCTCTGTCAATGATCTCACCACTCTAAGCAACCTGGAGTCACCTTTGCCTCTTCCTTCTTTATCCCCAATACCTCTCTATCCTAGTCGGACCACCATATCCTAGAGTTGAAAGAATCCATAGAGGTTATCCAGAGACCTGTCTTCAGTTACAAGCACTACACGGGAGGAACAACATAGACCAGTTGGACCTTACCCAGAAGAGAGTGGCTAGAATAGAGAGATTGAAGGATATACCATGAGACTATTGAAAGAACTGAAGCATTTAAGCAGGACGATAAAATGTCTTCAAGTATTCCAGTGGCTTCCATATGGACTGGATGTATGAAAGTGGCAGGGAATCATATTTGTGCTGGATATAAGGAAAATTTTCTTACTGATCCCAAAGTAAACCCGGCTATCTCAGAAAGAGGAGTGGATTCTTCCTTATTGGGATTCAGCCTGGAAAACCAGTTTTAGGGATGTTATTGAAGAAATTCTTGGTCAGCTGTGAATTGAAACTAAATGAAATGACTTCTGAAGTCTTTAAAAATTCTGCACTTCAGTGATATTCAAGAATTACCAAGCCCGTTAGGTTGATCATTTCTTTTTTTAATTAATTAATTTGTTGCATTATAATACCCAATTAACTCCTTCCCTCCCCTCCTCCTATTAGAGCAAGTATTTGATGTTAGATTTATCATTTCAGTGGTTCTTTTCCTTTGCTGCCATCTCATCACTTTGTGCCTGGACGATGACAACAATAATCCCTGCTAGGCTTCCTCCTGTAAGATTTTGAGCAGGTAGAAACTTAATCACTTAGTTCTGTTTTGTCAGATAATAAACTTTATAAAATTAATACTTGAAGTATTGGACATTAATTTAACTTCCAAATTCACTTATCTTTTTGTCCTGCTGTATACTTAAAAAAAAAAATTAAACCCTTACTTTCTGTCTTAGAATGGATACTAAGTACTATTTCTAAGGCAGAAGAGTACTATGGGTTGGTAATTGGGGTTAAGTGACTTGCCTGGGGTTACACAGCTAGAAAGTATCTGAGGCCAAATTTGAATCCATGTCCTCTGGGACTCCAGACCTGGCCCTCCATCCCCTGTGCTACTTAGATGCCCTGCAGACCTGAATACTTTGGCCAGATTCATCTTTTGCTGTCATAGACTCATTCTTTAGCTGGAGAGATTTCAACAGTTCCCCATTGTCTACTGCAAGTAAATCTATATTTCTTTACCTTAATTTTAATTTTTAAGCTTCATATTCAAGCTCCACTTTATAACTCCAAAATCTATACTCTTTTCTGATCCAGCTGGTCTTCTGCAGTGTCTGCATGTATATCATATTTCTCTTCTTGCCTGGGCTTTTACTGTTTCCCCTTCCCCAGCATGACTACTTTCCTTCCCCTTTAAAAGCCAGCTGAAGTTCCACTTCTTCCCTGACAGCATCCATCTATAGTGATTATGCTTCATTCCAAGCTCCTACAACCTTTATAGATTGACATCAGAAGAGATCCTTAACTGGAGGAATACAAATGACTTAGGATTATCACGTAGGGAGGACATAATTAGGAAGGTAAATATATTGAGCCCTCTGTAAAAGGGTTCCAAACTTAAAAATAAAGGATTTAATTTTTTTTCCTTTGCCATATAGTCACATCACTACCCTCCATTAGTATAGGGAATAGTGAACATTTACATAATGCTTTAGGCTTTGCAAAACATTTTAGATAAAACATTATCTCATTTGATCATCAGACTATCCTTAGAGGTAGGTACTATTATCCTCCTCCTCTTTCAGAGAAGGAAATATGCTTAGAGAGGAGAAGAGACAGCTAAGTGGTCCAGTGGGTTGATTTTAACCTCCAACACTTCCTAGCTGTGTGACCCTGGGCAAGTCACTTCACCCCTAATGCCTAGCCCTTACTGTTCTTCTGCTTTGGAACCAATACACAGTATTGATTCTAAGATGGAAAGTAAAAGTTTGAGGTTGGTTTTTTGGTTTGTTCGTTTGTTTTTTTGAAGAGACTTGCCTATGGTCTCTTGTGGCAGGGTTTGAATGGGGTATTTCTGAATCTACACCTGGTGCTCTGCCTACTATCCCAGATAACAAATGAGCTGATTGCAAGAATGCCCTTGACAGTTAATGGAACTGTGTTAAGCATGGACACCACAACCCCCCAGTGCATCTGGCCACTCAGGTGGCCACTCCTTGGCAAAGTGAGAGATTACTGACGCCATTTTTGTCGTAGGTTGTCACTGGAAGAGCAGTGCTGGGTTTGATTGATTCCAGTGGGATGTGGACTTTGGAGAGGGAATTTGGTTTCTCTTTAGGGGGTGTTTCTCTGCTAGAATGGTGGTGCTGAGAACAAGACTACCAGGACCAGTAGGGAAGGAGATGGCTTGGGTGACCCCACTGAAATAATACTGGGAATGATGGGGGAAGTGAGCCCAGGGAGGAAACTGAAGGAGATAGGCTTCACCCAGCCTATGTCCCTTTGCTCTCTCCCAGAAGCTGGTTGAGAACATCCAACGGGTTCAGGAACTCCATCACCACAAGTTGAGCCGAGGTATTCTGGAGCTGGTGTGGCTCACTTGGAACAGGTTCCATTGATTGGTCCCAATTGACTTATTAGGAGTAGCACTAGGGAGTGGGTAACTTCTTTATCCAATAGGGAGAAAGAGTTGGTCACATCAGTGGTCCCAGTGAAGGCTTCAGCCTGACTAGATTGTCAAATTGTTTAAAGTTGGCATCTGGCCATTGTTTATTCTTTGAACCTCCCCCCAAAAGTACTGTACAGTTTTTATTTTATTTATTTATTTACTTTTTATTTCTTTTAAAATTAAGGTGTACTGATACCAGTATATTGGGGAAGGGGAGAACAACCATGAACCAAGGGCAAAGCAGGCTGGCCATAACCTGTGTAGGCAGCCCTAAAACCCTGCTTTCAGCTTTCTGAGATCATGAATTTTATGCAGTATTTACTTCATGTCTGGACATTCTAAGACCTGAATACATATTAGCTGCTGTTTGTAGGGAATGGGATCATAAGATTTAGAGTTCAAAGGACCTTGAAGGTCATCTGGGCCAGTCCCCTCATTTTTCAGATGGGAGAATTCAGCTCCAGAGAGCCAAGTGGATATGCAGGTCATAAATATCCGAGCCAAGATTCAAACCTAGGTCGTGCGTCCATAGATTTAGAGCTAGAGAAAGAGCTTAGATGCTAGTCAGATCCCTCATTTTTCATATGAGAAAGCTGGTGCCTGGTGAGCAGAAATCAACCCATGTCACTCATAAAGCCATGAACTCATGTGGTCATGGAATAACTTTGACTTAAGGGACAGGGACTTACCCATCAAGGGTTTGTGGAAGAAACTGTCACGTCAGGGATGGGAAGGAAATGAAATTTGAAAGTGATCTTGTATAGAACAGACCATGCTGTGAATGGGAAAGACAACCATTTATATCTTGTCAGAAACAGACCTTGACTTTTAGAATGGAGAGGATGGAAAATATTCAAAGTGTGCAACACATATTTCACCCTTAAAGTACCTTAGAAAGCTCTGAGGATATCATTCATAGATCTATTAACATTTATTTAAATGTAATATCTCCTAGTTTTCCTTCTGTATCTGCCATTAATATTTTTCCATTGCTTGTCCTGTAGTGATGTTGTGGGGTGTAGAGGTGTACCCCTGGGGTTCGGGAAGGATACCTTTTGCAAGAATGCAAGACTCTGAAACTAACTTAAAAGTAAAGAGAGATTTATTAGTAACGTGGAATTTTTGGCAAGCAAGACAGCATGAGGTTGCTCCCAGAATGCCTCAGTTCTGGGGTTTTTATATTCTTTTACAGCCATGAGGACTTGACTCTGGGGCTAGGGGTTAGGGAAGAGGTTTCCCAGAAGGCATTGGGGTGGTTCTCATGATTTGGAAGACTGATGGACGCTGTGTGTCTCTTTGTCCATCTCAAATCAATGGGACAATCTAAGGAGGACAATCCTCTCCGGTCAGGTGTTTTGGGTTGGGAGTCAGAGGGTGGAAGGGAGCAAAGGAATTTCCCTGATAATAGATTGCCTGAGTTTCTGGGGTACAATGACCAGACAGTTAGTGGTCACCTTCCTAATTACTTTGGTACAAATCGGTGGTTTTAGGGAAATCTAGTTCAGCCAAGTTGGGTTCCAGAACAGACAGATTTGGGGGTCACAATATTTTTGAAGTGTCCACCCCTGGGTGTTTTTACATGGGCATGGCTACGAAAGTAGAATTAGTTAATAAGATGCTCCTAAGAGAATTGAAATGCCATCTGGGTATAGGTTGTACGATATACAGTGCCAGCCAGCTACAACTGTACTTTCCCTTATTTTATTTTAATTTGCTAGCAGTCAACAATCCATATACTTTTCCTTTCCCTTCCGAGTTTTGAGTTCCAGATTTTGATTTGGGAAGCAGATGGTGAGAGTAGCGTCTCTCCAGTCTCTTCTTGAATTCTGATTTCATTCCTAGTGGCCTTTTCAGATAGCAGTTTCAGGTGAAAGTGATCCTCCTGAGTTTCTTCCTTCATCTGGCCCTTGGTGGACTACACCAGCCAACTTATTCATTAAAAACACAGCAGGGGCAGCAGGGTAGCTCAGTGGATTGAGAGCCAGGCCTAGAGTTGGGAGATCCTAGGTTCAAATCCGGCCTCAGCCACTTCCTAGCTGTGTGACCCTGGGCAAGTCACTTAACCCCTATTGCCTAGCCCTGACCACTCTTCTGCCTTGGAACTGTTGACTGGGGGGAAAAAGAGCTATTAAGTAGTCAAAATCACTTTTTAATCAAGGGCAAAAAGGGGTTCAGGGCTAGTAGGTCTCGACAACAGAGCTGTGCACCATACTGCACAGAGTCGAGGATTGAACTCTGGCCTCTCTGGTCACTGACCCCTGGGAATGACAATTCCAAAGAGCCATTAAAGTTGGGGAGCTTAAATACCTTTCTAGGTAAACCTTAAGGGTTTAGGATGAGAGGGACCATTGATTGACTTTACAATGGTAAGAAAGGAGTTCCAGACAGGAATTGCAGTGAGGGACTGATGCTTTACAGTGGACACAAAAGGGAAAGACCCAGCCACCTTGGTAAAGGACTTTAGCGGAAAGGGGGAGAAACCATTGGGGAAAAAGAGATATTTAACCTCTGATGGGATTAGCTATTCCCACCCAAACTACTAGGAGGTCTATTGTTAGCCTGAGTAGGACCTTCCATTTTAGACTCTCCTGTGACAAGCTCAAAGCCTGGGGCTTCTGCCTCCAAACTAAATAAACTGAGGGCTTCTAGATTCCGCGTTGACAGAACCAGTACACACTATTGACTCCAAGACGGAAGGTAAGAGTTTTTTAAAATAAAATTTTAAAAAAGACAACCCTTATTTTCTGCCCTAGTAATAATTCTTAAGCCAGAGGGGCAAGGGCTAGGTAAGCAGGATTAGGTGACTTGCCCAGGGTGACACAGCTAGGTAGGAAGTTTAAAAACTTTCTTTCAATAAACTTGACAATGTTTGATCCCTGTGTTTGATTTTTTTTTTAATATTCAACACAGATATTTTGAATGAGGTTATCACTTGGCCTCTAACAAAGACAGATAAACCTGGTTTTTAAATCTGAAAGCTTTTTTTTCCCTTAGTTTGAAGATTATATTTGAAACACAACTTTAGTGATTTGCAAATTGTCCCTGTAGACATAGATTTTTATAGCCCTGAGTCAAAGCTCCATGCTTGGGCAAGGTCCTAGAATTCTTCTCCTGGATTAGCTGGGTGTGTTTCAAGGTCTCAAATCATGCCAGCCCGGGAAGGTGCCAGTCTCCATCCACCTGGGTAACTAGCTCCTGCTATATATAGTAATTGGCACACAGTAGGTGCTCAAGTAGATTAACTGTTAATGACTATTCATTCATGAAATCTGTTTTATAATTTCCTTGTTGCAGACTCCTTCTTGTTGAAAATTCCAGAATCCTAAGTTGTTGCCTCTTAAATATTGCCATAACTAATGGACAAACTTGTCTTTTGGAAAGTTCTTCACTTCTTTCTTTAAAAAAAAAAATAAGGCTACCTTATTTTTAGAAGTCAAATTTAGAACCGTAGAAAAATATTCTTTAGCATAAATCCTGTTTTGAAGAATAAGATTATTATTTGAATAATGATTATTCAAATATGTAATAAATATAATTATTTGAAGAAAAATCTATGTGAATATTAATTAGAGAAGCCCTTTGAAGTAAGGAGGAAGGAATAAGCATTATTATGCTGACTAAATGTCAGGCACTGGACTAAAGTCTGTCCAATTATTGTCCCAGTTGATTGTCACAACAATCCTAAGAGGTAGGTGCTATTGTTATCCCCATTTTACACTTGGGGAAACTGAGGCAGCTAGCAGTTAAATTATTTACCCAGAGTGACACAGCTAATAAGTGGATTTTAATCCATATCTTCCTGACTGCAAACCCAGGGATCTATTCACTGCACCACTCAGGAACCTTTGAAGGAATTTATTATCCTTGTTTAGCAATCTGACTTGTCAGGTAAATGAGGAAGGATATTGCTGGTGTGAGGATTCTCTAAGAGTGTCCCATTGGAAAGTTAGGACCTGAGTTCAAATCTAATCTTTACCACTTATTAGTATTATAGCCACTTTCTCCCTCTCTTCATTGTTATGTGTAAAATAGTATTGCTGGTACCTGTGGGCATCTCACCATGTCCAGGAATCCTTTCCTGTCCTTCTGTTGATTATCTCTGATTCTTTCAATACCCGCCTTATTTATTTGTACAAATTTATTTGCTTGTTGTATCCCCATTAGACAGAGTTCCTGGAGGGTTGGGGCTGTGTTTTTTACTTTCTTTCTGTCCTTGGACATTAGGACAGTGTGTGGAATATAGTAGGTGCTTCATAAATGCTTAATGACTGAATCTCTTCATAGGCTGGTTGTGAGTCAAGGTGAAAGGATAGATGGAAAGCCCATGGTAGAACTTCCAGGGCTCTAGAGGTGTCGACTATTCTCATTTAATCTATTTTTACTAGTTAGGCTCACAGATCTGGAGTTGAAAAGGACCTCTGAGTCCATCTAATCCACCCCATTTTACAGATGAGGAAATTGAGGTCCACAAAGGGGAAGAAATGGCTTCAAGGTCACAAAGTAAATAGAAAAACTGGGATTTTGAACCCAGCACCTCTCACTTCATGAGCACACTCATGATTCTCAACCACACAGCCTTTGCACATCCTACTGTACTTACTTTACTCGCCCTCCTATATTTGCGCCTGAGTACATTTTATTGAAAACAGTCATTTTGGGGGGCAACTAAGTGACTCAATGGATAGAGAGCCAGATCTGGAGACAGGAAGTCCTGGGATCAGTTGTGGCCTCAGACACCTCCTAATTGTGACTCTGGGCAAGTCACTTAACCCTGACTGCCTAGCCCTTGCCACTTTTCCACCTTGGAATCAATATACAGTATTGGGGAGGGAGACAGACAGACAGACAGACAGACAGACAGAGAGGCAGGGAAAAGGAGAGGGATAGGAAGAGGAAGGAAAGAGATATGCCCAGAACTCTGAGCACTTTTTTCATCCCTTACCTTCCATCTTAGAATCAATACTGTGTATTAGTTCAAGACAGAAGAGCAGTAAGGGCTAGGCAGTGAGAGGCAAGTGACTTGCCCAGGGTCACACAGCTAAGAAGTGTCTGAGGCCAGATTTAAACCGAGGACCTCCTTCCTCTTAAGCCACCTCGATGCCCCCAACTCTGAGAATTTAAATGACTTGATATTTGTCACAGGAATACCTAACCACATCAGCACAGCTTTCCTACTAAATCATAAACAGGTAAAGGAATCCACACAGAGAATTCCCAATGCCAGTGCAACTTCAGATCCTTTTCATGTTTGAACAGAAATTAGAATAAAACCAGCTCAAAGCATTATCTTATTCCATCTAGTATTTATCGAGTACTTCTTATGAGCTTAGCATTGTAATAGACCCCAGCACCAGATTTAAGGACTTAAATTAAACATCTGTGGTTTTTTTAACTGGCTAGGACCATCTCATATTCTTGGGTATTTGTATTTCTTAATTCCTTGTTTTTAGAAAACAAGAGTTGGTTTTGGACGCCATTTCTTTTTCTCTCACTTTTCTACTAACTTCTCTACTGCTGGGCTTCCAATCTGGCCATTCAGTTGGAATTACTACAAATTTACTACAAAATTACCAGTAAATCTAATTGCCAGATCTCTTGTCCTTCCCTCAATACTTATCCTTCTTGATATCTTTTCTGCCTTTGTTACCTTCAGTCATCCTCTTCTCCTTAGTATTCTTTTCTCTCTGGGTTTCTCTGATACTGCTCTCCCCAAGTTCTCCTCTTGAAACAACATATATGGCATTGTTATGTCCAACTTTTTGTGGCCCCATTTGTGATTTTCTTGGCAAAGATACTGGCATACTTTGTCATTTCCTTCTCCAGCTCATTTTATAGATAAGGAACTAAGGTAAATAGGGTTAAATGACTTGCCCAGAGTCATACAACCAGTAAGTGTCTGAGGCTGGATTTGAACTCCTGAAGATGAATCTTCTTGACTTACAACCTGGTACTCTATCATTAAGTACCCTTGTATATTGTCTCTCCATATGAGCCCATTTGTTGCATCTCCATCCAGTTTATGACCAATAATAGTGGGTGCCCCAGAAGGCTCTGCCCTGGACTCTTCTCCCTTTTATATTATTTCACTTGCTGACTTCATCAGCTCCCATAGATTCCATTATTTCTATGCTGATGATTCTCAAATGTTATCTAGTCCTAACTTTTCTCCAGATCTCTAATCTTGCATCTCCATCTGTCTATTGGCTATCTCCAGCTGGCTATCATATTCAAAATGGAGAGAGCTGGAAAGAGGGAAGAATGTCCAAAACTGAACTCACTATCTTTCCCACCCAGCCTTCCCCTCTTGGAAATTTCCCAGTAACAGTTGAGTACTGGGAAATTTGAGTACCATCTTTCTCAATTCTTCACTCTCCCTAACCTGTCCATTTTTAATATGATGCCAAGTCCTGTGATTCCTACTTTAGTAACATCCCTCAAAGATGCCCTCTTCTCTCCTCTGACACGGACACCAACATGGCGCCCATCCTCATCGCCTCATGTTTAAACTATTGAAACAACTTACTGGTTGGCCTCCCTGCTTCCAGGCTCCCCAATTCTAATCCATCTTCCATTCAGGGACCAAACTGTCTTCCCTCTGTTGATTTTCTCCAATTCATCTTCTATATAACTTGTTTGTATTTCATTGGTTGCATATTTTCTCTCTGTATGAGCTGCTTGAGAACTGGAACTGTCTTTTGCCTTTTTTTTTTGGCACAGTACTTGGTACATAGTAGACTTTTCATAAATGCTTGTTGACTGAATAATCAAATTTAATAATTCTCACACCAGAGAATTTAACAATTAATTTGTATTTATCATTTTATTAGTTTTTCTATACCTGCAAAATACAAGAATAATTCCTTCATGAGGGACCATACTTCCACGTTGAGGATGAACCTGGAACAAAAGCATTCCTATTCTTATTTTATTTTGTACATAGTAATTTCAGGGATGATCATTCCCTCCCAAGTTGAGATGTAGCAAGCATTTTTGTAATTAGGTCACAAAGATAACCTACTTTCACAGTCTTTATCTCCCTTGACAAGCCTTGGAAGTCAATGAGTATCCAGGGACTGAGGCCCAAGTTCTGTGACCCTTTGTTGCTCTCTAGTCCAGTGTTCTCATTCTGCCTGCTTTTCAGATACAGAACTGGGGGCCGTGGTCAAAACGAGACTGTCTCTCCCTTTTGCTAGCTTTACAAAGCACTCTTAGCTATCTTGCTTGTCAAGCTAAAATTATGAGAAAAGCTCTTCTTTGCTCAATTCAACAAACCTTAAAAAACTATGATTTTCAGGGCCTTTTCTGGCAGGCCCTGGGAGAGATTCAAAAGTATAAACAAAGGACAGCGAGGTGACTTGGTGGATAGAGAGCAAGACCTGCAGAAAAGAAATCCTGGATTAAAAGTGACCTCATACATCCTAGTTGTATGACCTGGACAAGTCACTTACTTCCCATTGCCTAGCCCTTACCACTCTTCTACCTTGGAAGTCATACTTAATATCCAATCTAAGACAAGGCAAAGGTTTTTGTTTTTAAGTAAAAAAGCATAAACAAGATGAGTCTCTTTTCTCATGGAATTTCTAGTCTTGCCTTATTATCATGAATACCGGAGGCCTAGGTAAGAAAGAATTGTCTAACAGATTTTCCTATGTCTGCCATAGGAAGAATTTAACAATAGTTCTACAAAGATTTATTATAGAATGATAATTCATGACTGGCATTTATATATAATGCTTTAAGGTTGGCAAAATACATAAATGACCTCACTTGAGCCACCCAATAAAAACCCTGAGATAGCCACCATTATTATCCCCATTTTACAGAGGAGGAGGTATTCAGACTCTTTGAGAGGACTTAAGTGACTTGCCCAGGTTCACACAACTGGTAAAGTGACTCAGGCAGGATTTTAATTCGAGGCTTCCTGACTCCAAGCCAGCATTCTTAATCTATCCGTGCTTTCTAGTGCCAGGCACTAGGTCAATCCTGGCGTGTAAATACAGAGACAGACATAATCACTGTCCCCAAGAAGTGTTTGTTTTATTGGAGGAGATGGATCTTGGTGGTGGTGGTGGTAGGAAACATCTCCTCTCTTTTCACTCTCTTCTAAAGCCCCTTCAACCTAGTTTCTGATCTCAATCATTCAACTAAAACAACTGTCTTCATAGTTACCAAGGATTTCTTAAATCTCCATATCTATGACCTTGTCTCAACCCTCACCCTCCTTGGCTTTGCTAAAGCATTGGCCTCTTGATTACTTTTTTCCTCCTGGATATTCTCTTCTTCCTGGCTTTTCATGGAACTGTTCTCTTTTCATTCTCCTTCCTTCTACCTATGTGTCCTCTCCTCACTCATTTTCTTGTTGGGTCTTCATCCTTGTCATACTTCTTCTTAACTGTGGAGGTCCCCCAAATCTCTGACCTTGGTTTTTTTCCCCCTTCTTTTCTCTCTTTATTTTTGCCCTGGTGACCTTCTTTTTTAAATTTAGCTTTGATGGATTCAGTGACATTGATTCATAGATGTCCATCTAGATAAATTTAATAGTTTCTAATCTCTCTCTATATATATGCATATGTGTGTGTATTTATAAATACATATATATGTATACATATATATGGCTCAGTGTTGTCATCTAAGCAAGGTAGCTAATAACAAGAGTAAAACTGTGTATATTAGGGAGGGAGAGACAGAGACGGGGGTGGAGAGAGAGAGAGAAGAGAGAGAGAGAGAGAGAGAGAGAGAGAGAGAGAGAGAGAGAGAGAGAGAGAGAGAGAGAGAGAGAGAGAGAGTTGCTAGTCTTTCATCAAAGGTATAGAAAATGCTATTGAAAGACTACGATCTCTGGTGTGAAGTATTGCCCAGTCCTTTTCAGGCTGATTTCTTCCTTTGGTGGCCATCTGCCACCCAGTTCTCATCTGTGACTCCAAAAAGCTGTAGCATTTACAGAAGCTACACCATGGTCAAACCATATTAGCAGATGGGCTCAACCAGGTTGGGGATAACCTACAGTCTTTTTTTTTTTTTAATTTATTTATTTAGTCAATTTAGAACATTATTCCTTGGTTACAATAATCCCATTATTTCCCTCCTTCCCCTCCACCCACCCTTCCCACAGTCAACGCACATTTTCATTGGGTATTACATGTGTCCTTGATCGGAACCTATTTCCATGCTGTTGATGTTTGCACTATGATGATCATTTAGAGTCTACATCCCCAGCCATATCCCCTCGGCCCATGTAATCAAGCAGTTGTTTTTCTTCGGTGTTTCTACTCCCACAGTTTTTCCTCTGAATGTGGATAGTGTTCTTCCTCATAGATCCCTCCGAGTTGTTCAGGATCACTGCATTGCCACTAATGGAGAAGTCCATTACATTCAGTTGTGCCACAGTGTATCCGTCTCTGTGTACAATGTTGTCCTGGATAACCTACAGTCTTGAGTCCTATCAGTGAGTTAGAAATGTGAAGAATTTCCTTGGCAGGATGGGCAGATGAGAATAGTTTGTCCCAGGAGCCAGAGAGGCAGCTATGGAACTGTGGAATGCCTACAGCTTGGGTAGACATTGAAGAAGCCAGGGTCATCCACTCCATCCTGAGCCATCACCAGGTGTCTTGACTTTTGGCTTGCCACTGGATTTTGATGACTGGAAGAGGGAGCTCTCCCTTTTCACAACATTCCCTTATGTAAATCCCCTTTATGTCCAAGTCCAGAGATCCGATCCTCTTCCAATAAGATGGACCAAGAGCCTCTAGGACATCTCAAACGAGATGCCAAATAGGTATCACAGTTCCTGATGTTCAAAAAGGAATTCATTATCTTTTCTTTAAAAGCCTTCCTCCTGCTTTTTAAACTCCCTTACCTTCTGTCTGAGAATAAGGATTGGCTTCAAGGCAGAGGAGCAGTAAGGACCAGGCATCTGTTAGTCAGAATTCTTAACTCTTTCCCATGGATTTTTCATGAGATATTTTCCCCTTGCTTTTGCCTGATTAGAGTTATATTCAAAACACACACACAGGCACATTTATGTATATACACATTAACCTCCGTTTATATGTGTACGTGCACACATCGCAAAGTATACCAGTAATCAAACCTCAGACTTAAGTCTGGGTAATAATAAATATTGATAGATATTCAAAAATGAAAGAACAGTTACTACTCGAGAATGTCGTGCAAAGTCCTGTAACTAATCGCTCCTGGTACTAAATAAGATTTGGACTCTGCCCTGAATGGAAGTCATTGCTTGAAGGTATAGACAGTCTCTGAATCTGAGACATTTGCTGTTTTGTTTTTGTTTTGAATGGCCACTTAGTTTTAAATAACCGGGCCAGTGGGTTTTGTTTTAATACCTCGACTAGTGCTTGTTAATTTTTTTTGACATAAGCCCTTACCTTTCATGTTGGAATCAATACTATGTATTGGTTCCAAGGCAGAATAGTGGTAAGCCCTAGGCAATGGGGGGGGGGGGTAAATGACTTGCCCAGGGTCACACAGCTAGGAAATGTCTGAGGCCAGATTTGAACTCAGGACCTCCCATCTCTAGACCTGGCTCTCAATCCACTGAGCCACCCAACTGCCCCCTCTAATAGTACTTTTTGAAATAACAGCTGTCAAATACAAATATAGAAGTTAAACTGGAACTCGGAACTTCTCATGAAATCAGGATGTGGGAATCATATGATTCAAACAGAGAAGTTGAGACTTCTAAATTATAAGTAAAGAAACCTTGGTTTAAGTATTATTCTTGGGGAAGTGGGTTTCAATTCCCTTCCTGTTACTTGCCATTTAAACATTTGTTTCTTCGTGAAAGGATTTCAGCATCATTATATTAGTAGCTTAATGGCCGCGTGAATGCCTTCGGTGTTTACATCTGCCAGCTGGTGGTGGTGATGGATTTTGGTAGTCTAGTCACCGGGAGGGGAGGACTCCACAGTTAGCAGCCTGGCGAAATTTTTAAACAATGAAACAGGATAATTATTTTATAGCTACCACATTGGCTCTGTAAGTCATCTGTGGGTGTTCTGAGAAAGGCCAGCAATTATTAAGGTAATTAAATTCAGAGTTGTTATGTCGGTGTAATGTTCAGTGATAATAAACCAGAGGTGGATGTTTATGGAGTTTAAATGATCTTTTGTGCAACATCAAGAAGAACCTTAATAAGGGGCAGCCGGGCGGTTCAGCGGATCCAGAGCCAGGCCCAGGGATGCTGGGAGGTCCAAACATTTTATTTTATGCATTTTAAAAAATTGTGGTGACGAGAGATCCATACGCTTAGCCAAAAGGTTGACAAGGTCCCTGACACAGAAGGGATTAAAGGTCTCTCCCTTATAATAATATACCTTCCCAGTAACTCTCAGCCCACATACCTGTTGGGGGACTGGGGATCTGGCTCAGGTAAGCCACTCTCTGGGCTTTCCGGCTTTGAGAACACTTACTTACTCATGGTTTGGGGCAAATGGAGGAAGAAGTGATAGCGAGCCCCTCAGTGTAGCTCTGTTGTGCCTTGTGCACCCAACCCACTTGAAGAATCCCGCGATGCTACCCCTTAGAAAGCAATGGTGGATGGATGACGAAGTGAGACTAAAAGGCTGAACAACTGAAAACAGCAATAATGGCCTCTGAGAAATGAAAATGAAATATGCCTCCTCCTTCTAGACTGAAAGGTGGGAATCGACGGGACAGAATGTGGTCTACGTGGCTATTCTGTGGATCACTGTGGACTTGTTAAATAGCTTGATAACTGTGATTCATTATAATTAAGTCCTTTGGTAATCCCATATATTTTATTTTGTACTTAGTCACCAAAGGGATCCCAAGCTCAAAAAAGTGTAAGAGCCCCTGCTCTGTGGAATGCTTTTGCTTTTTGTTTTGTTAGCAGGGATAATTCAGAAATGTTTGGGGCATGGGGGGGAGGCATTACTTTCCAGACTAAAAGCAAAAGAAATCAGTAAAAATCATTGGTTTCTTTTTTGAGTGTTTAAATACATTTAAATCATTTTTGAATGTTTAAATAAATCAATTTTCTTCAGAATATCTGCTCTCTCTCCAACTTCCTTTGATGCCCTTTTCCTGCCCAGTTTGGTGCTGGTTGTAACTCAAAAACTGCTGGATATATATGTGCCCACTGCCTTTCTACCCTACATTCCCTATCAAAACCTGTTCTCCAAAAAGCAGTTAAGGGGTGAATTTGTTCACACGAAGACATGTGTTCTCATAAAGCTTAATAATAACCTCTTAAAGGCATTTATATTTTAATAGGGGGACCAAACCCCTATTTAGCTTAAGAAGTAAATCTCTAATTGCAGAATTTTATTTGTTAGCAAGCTAAGGCAAAAGGACCAGATTTGGGCTCAGGAGACTTCCCTCTGCATTTCAGCCTTGCTACATTTTTTTTTAATAAATCTTTACCTTCCATCTTGGAATCTAGACTGTGCATCAGTTCCAAGGCAGAAGAGTGATCAGGGCTAGGCAGTGGGGGTTAAGTGACTTGCCCAGGGTCAAACAGCTGGGAAGGGTCTGAGGCCAGATCCAGCCTTGCTACTTTATACCTACATAGCCTTGGGCACTTCACCAGCCTCTGCGCTTCATTTTCCTCTGCTGTAAAATGAGGGTTGGAGAAGATGAAACTCCGGCATCTCATTCCTCTAAATCTCATGATCTTCAGAACTTTGGGGGGTGGGGGTGGGTTTGAGCAGTCCTTGTAGCCTACCTGATACCTAGAAATTACACTATTTTGAAAACTATCTGCCCTTTCTACTGATAACGGTGATACTAGCAGACACGTGACACATATCACATTTTATTAGCATTATCTCATTTGATAAAGCTTACTTACTCCAGAAACAAGCTTGTGATGAAGGGTTCATCTTCTCTGTCTCTCTTCGTCTGTCTGTCTGTCTGTCTGTCTGTCTGTCTGTCTCTCTCTCTCTCTCTCTCTCTATATATATATATATATACCCTTTTCACATATATCCAATCCTGCCTTGCGTTATTAGTTCTCTTCTTGACGTGTCTCCCCAACACTAGAGCTGCCAGGGACCTCAGAGGTGATCTAGGCCAGCCCCAGTACTTTACAGATAAGGAGAGTTTAAAATTCCTAAAGACAAAGGAAGGTGCTTAATAACCCCACTTTACTTAGCAAATAGAAGATGCTCAGGAAATATTCAGAAGATTAACAAATACTTCGATTCTCATTAGTTCTCCCCGAGAGGCCGAGAGAGCTATAATGGGTAATATATACACTAAATACATCATCGGTAATAATCTATAATATACTATAACCAGAGCGTTATCACAACGTTGCCCTGTTTCTTCCCCTCTGCTTCTAGGCATGCTTTAGAACTTCTAGCCGTCGATCTCTGCTTATGCCTACATTGAGTAAAGGGCGAGAAGCCAAAGGGGTTGACCAGGGTGAAGTTCTTTTCAAGAGAATAATTAATGAGTTTTTTGTATCCTTTTAGTAACGGGTCGTCTGTTTCTGTTTTCCCCAGGAATGTTCACCCTTGCAGAAGTTGCCTCTCTCAATGACATTCAGCCTACTTACCGTATCCTGAAACCATGGTGGGATGTATTTATGGATTATCTGGCTGTCGTTATGTTGATGGTCGCCATCTTTGCGGGAACTATGCAGCTTACCAAAGATCAAGTGGTCTGCCTGCCAGTGTTGCCATCCTCCGTCAATTCAAAAGCACACCTCGCATCTGGAAGTGCTGACGTGACCACTGATGTTCCGAAGTTTGAGGTCACCACGGACCAAGGCCAAGGCCGCTGGATGACCAAAGGCGCGTCCTTTGATGAGGCATCTACCTTAACGCCCGGCCTGCCCCTCAGCAGGGCTAGCTCCCCTCCCACAGATTCCCCGGTCCCTAATCAAGAGATGAGGAAGGAGATCAAAGATCCTACGGGTCGGAAAACGAACTTGGATTTCCAGCAATACGTATTTATTAATCAGATGTGTTACCATCTTGCTCTTCCGTGGTATTCCAAGTATTTTCCCTACCTTGCTCTAATTCACACTATCATCCTCATGGTCAGCAGCAACTTTTGGTTCAAATACCCCAAAACGTGCTCGAAAGTGGAACATTTTGTTTCTATATTAGGAAAATGCTTCGAATCTCCTTGGACTACAAAAGCGCTGTCCGAAACGGCGTGCGAAGACTCGGAGGAGAACAAGCAGAGGATCACCGGAGCCCAGTCTCTCCCGAAGCACGTGTCCACCAGCAGCGACGAGGGCAGCCCCAGCGCCAGCACCCCCATGATCAACAAAACGGGCTTCAAGTTTTCGGCCGAGAAGCCCGTGATCGAGGTCCCCAGTATGACCATCCTGGACAAAAAAGATGGCGAGCAAGCCAAGGCCCTGTTTGAGAAGGTGAGGAAGTTCCGTGCTCACGTGGAAGACAGTGACTTGATTTACAAGCTCTACGTCGTCCAGACCGTCATCAAGACGGCCAAGTTCATTTTCATCCTCTGTTACACCGCCAACTTTGTCAATGCCATCAGCTTCGAGCACACGTGCAAGCCCAAAGTGGAGCACCTGACCGGCTACGAGGAGTTCGAGTGCACCCACAACATGGCTTACATGTTGAAGAAGCTCCTCATCAGTTACATCTCCATCATCTGCGTCTACGGCTTCATTTGTCTCTACACGCTCTTCTGGTTGTTCCGCATCCCTCTGAAGGAGTATTCCTTCGAGAAGGTGCGGGAGGAGAGCAGTTTCAGCGACATCCCCGACGTCAAGAACGACTTTGCGTTTCTCCTGCACATGGTGGACCAGTACGACCAACTGTACTCCAAGCGCTTCGGCGTCTTCTTGTCCGAAGTCAGCGAGAACAAGCTGAGGGAGATCAGCTTAAACCACGAGTGGACCTTTGAGAAACTGCGGCAGCACGTGTCCCGCAACGCCCAAGACAAGCAAGAACTGCACCTGTTCATGCTCTCGGGGGTCCCTGACGCTGTGTTCGACCTCACGGACCTCGACGTGCTCAAGCTGGAGCTCATCCCCGAAGCCAAGATCCCCGCCAAGATCTCCCAGATGACCAATCTGCAGGAGCTCCATCTCTGCCACTGCCCCGCCAAGGTGGAGCAGACGGCGTTCAGCTTCCTCCGAGATCACTTGAGATGCCTTCATGTCAAATTCACCGACGTGGCCGAGATCCCCGCCTGGGTGTACTTGCTCAAGAACCTCCGCGAGCTCTACTTGGTGGGCAACTTAAACTCCGAGAACAACAAGATGATCGGCCTGGAGTCTCTGCGCGAGCTGAGGCACCTCAAGATCCTGCACGTGAAAAGCAACTTGACCAAAGTCCCATCCAACATCACAGATGTGGCCCCGCATCTCACCAAGCTCGTCATCCACAACGACGGCACCAAGCTCGTGGTACTCAACAGCCTTAAGAAGATGATGAATGTAGCCGAGCTGGAGCTCCAGAACTGCGAGCTGGAGAGGATCCCTCACGCCATTTTCAGCCTCTCCAACTTGCAGGAGCTGGACCTGAAGTCCAATAACATACGCACAATCGAGGAAATCATCAGTTTCCAGCATTTGAAAAGACTGACTTGCTTGAAATTGTGGCATAACAAAATCGTGAACATTCCCCCTTCCATTACCCACGTCAAGAATCTGGAGTCCCTTTATTTCTCCAACAACAAGCTCGAGTCCTTGCCCGCGGCAGTGTTTAGTTTACAGAAACTCCGATGCTTAGACGTAAGCTACAACAACATTTCGGTGATCCCCCTAGAAATAGGGTCCCTCCAGAACCTGCAGCATTTGCATCTGACCGGGAACAAAGTGGACCTTCTGCCCAAACAGTTGTTTAAATGCGTTAAATTGAGGACTTTGAGTCTGGGGCAAAACTGTATCACCTCGATCCCAGAAAAAATCGGTCAGTTATCACAGCTCACTCAGTTGGAACTGAAGGGAAACTGCTTAGACCGCCTGCCAGCCCAACTGGGGCAGTGTCGACTACTCAAGAAGAGCGGACTGGTGGTGGAAGACCACCTCTTTGACACTCTGCCGACGGAGGTCAAAGAAGCCTTGAACCAAGACACAAACGCCCCCTTCGCAAACGGGATCTAAACGGAGAGCGCACGTTCCCACGCCAGTGGCTGGGAAAGACTTCCTAGATTGCAAATGCTGGGGTACAAGTTATTGCAAGATGATGATGCATTAGGAGGAGAGACATCTTTAAAGGAGAGAGAATGAGAGAGTGAGAGAGTGAGAATGAGTAGAAGTCTGATAGGAGATCCAACCGAGTGTTCAGTGTTCGTAGTGTTTTAAGACAACATTTCCAAATCTTTTTTTTCCTTTTTCTTTCCTTTCTTTCTTTTTTTTTTGTGGGAAGGGAAAGACGAATTATAATCACTAATCTCAATTTCTTTTTAAATTGTAACTTGGATGCTGCCGCTGTTGAATGTTTACAAATTGCTTGCCTGCTAAAGTAAATGATTAAATCCACATTTTCTTACTCTATAACTCTTTCCTTAGGTGTCTGTATTTATTTGGGAGCTGATGGATAGACCCATAGTTGAATTAAATAAAGCCCCTAAAAGCCTATGCTTTGCCGTTCTGCAACCATTGCTTTCCTTAAAAAAGACGAGTTATTTTTATGCTTTTTTAGTTCAAAAGGATCAAGTTCTAGTCCATGTAAAATAGACAAATCTTGTAACACATTCGACTCAGGGTATTGCCAAAGCTCGGTTTTGTAGCTCTCACTTTTCTGGAGATTATAATACATAGGAAAGGGACAAAATGAAAGGGCTGTCATCTGTGATTTTCTTGGTAAATCAACACTTCTCACCACTCAAGCCACCACCTTCTCTGCAAACTTTTTAGAGTTTTAAAAGACTTGCCTAGAGAGCTTGGAGGTCGAGTCACTTACCCAGAATTACACAGTCAGTATATGTCAGAGGTAGGACTTGAATTCAAGTCTTCCCAGTTTTGAAACCAGCTTTTTTTTTTTTTTGAAACCAGGCACTCTCCCCTGCTACTCTGGTTAAAGGAGGTGACATTTAAAAAAATAAACAATTTTTTAAAATATACACCCTTTCTGGAGCAGCTAATTTTCTTTTTTAACTTCATTTTTCCAATTAATTAAAATCTTGCTTCTTTCTCCCGCCTCCCCACTCCCATTCAAAAAAAAGAAAGGAAAATAAATACATATAGTATATAAATACATATAGTAAAAAAGAAAGGAAAACAAATTTCCACATTGGCCTTGCCCAAAGATTATATCTGTCTTGTTCTGAACCTCCTGAGTCCCATCAAGTCTCTTTTAGGAGGTGGGTAGCATATTTTATTATAAGGTCTCTGCAGTCATGGTTGGTTATTAGCATGGCCTTTTCAAAGTCTTAGACATCCTTCAACAGTTTCTCCTCTTAGTAATGTCATATGGATTTGCCATTCATTAGAAAGTGTGCATCCAGGGGCAACTAAGTGACTCAATGGATTGAGAGCCAGGTCTAGATAATGGGAGATCCAGGGTTCAAATCTGGCCTCAGATACTTCCAAGCTGTGTGACCCTGGGCAAGTCACTTAACCCCCATTGCGTAGCCCTTACCACTCTTGCCTTGGAACCAATATACAATATTTATTCTAAGATAGAAGATAAGGTTCAAAAAAAAAAAGAATACGTATCTTTAGAAATGAAATTAATTTGTCCAAAACTTAATCAAAATAGATTAAGAATTGTGTAGTTCAACCACTACACAGAGCATTTGGTTCAAAAGTAAGTTAAAACACTTTTTTTACTTTTTGTTGTGTGACTGTGGTAGTAATCAATGAAAAATTAAATGAGACTTTAATTCAGTCCACTTTTGAAAATGTTCATCTTTCTCGTATAATATAATGACAAGCTATATTTCCTTTGTTTGACCATGTCTGAGCCAGGTCACATCTAGGGAAATAACCAGCAACACTTGCCTCTAAGGTGATTTCATGGTCACCCTCTTCAAATATCCAAATGGTTTATTAAGTAATTTTTAAATTCCCTGTAAGCCCATTGGGTTGTTTTTTAGCCAGGACTTCCAAGGTCCTCTCCAGGAAACAAAATATTCAAAACTGGTGGAATGCCATCTTTAATCCATTGGAGTATACTCACTTTGCATATTTTGGTAAATGTTTACTCAGCTAAACACATATTACGATTCCAGCTTTCCTTCAACTTTGCCCTTCATTTCATTCCTTTCTTCGTCTTAGTTGATCATTGAGCCCTGCTCTCCTTTCCATATTTTCAATATTATTATTAAGGCATTTCAAGTCCTTTTCTTCTCTTTTCTTTTTAGATAGTCTAACGTGCTTTCACTTGATCTTTTACCCCTCAGAATTAAAACCAGTTTACTTTATTATTCCTGGACGATCATCTGACTCTTTGTATATATATAAGCATTTCAAAAGAGCATTTTATATTTGTTTATATCTTCTGCCCCAAAGAATCCCAAGATATGGCTTCCTTTGAAAATAGATTTCATCTAACAATGAAGTAAAATTATGAATATTTGACATTTAAAATAATTCTAAAATGCCAAAGCTTTGCTTTCACCAAGAAAGACTTCTCCCTGACTTCTCCCCTCCCGCTGTCTTCTTTTATTCTTACCTCCACCCTCCCACACCCCATTCCCTGCCCATCCTTTGGCAGAGAAGCAGGCAGTTCAGTGTCCAAAGTTTGACAGCAAAACTAAGCCTCCTAGTACTGGCTTCAGATTGATTCAGATACAGAAAGATTTTGTCCTCTACAAAACCCATAATTCTAATATCACCGTTGGCCTTGATTAGGGGGGGAAAAAAAAAGGACAACTGTTATCCTTAAGGGTATAAGTGGGCGCCATGAAGAATATTTTGCTTTAGATGCCAAAGAATTTTTTGGATGACCTATCTTTGAGCCAGCTAGATTTGAGGTATTAGTGTGGGTTGAACAGTGTCTTCCTAAGAATGGAAGAAAACTAAATTCTCATCTTTCCCTGTGTCTGGAAGAACTGTGCCCATCATAACAATGGAGTCCATCCAGAGATGGGTCCCAAAGGAATGAACCATTGCCTGATTCATCAGCTTCCACTTCTGGTCATGACCTAAATGAAGCTTCTCTGGGCTTTGCCAAAGTTGTTGAAAAGACTTCTTAAGAAAAGATGGGTTGTTCCAATGACTGAGTCAAATGCCTACACCCACCCCCTGAAGAGACCAGGAGCCTTTTCTGGTAGGGAGAGGTCAGGCTGGTCACAGGGCTTCACCACTGCTATCTTTGCTTGTTGGCTTGGGTGTCCAGGAGACCGAAGGAACTAAGAGGCAGCTAAGTAGTTCAGAGGATAGAAAGCCAGGCCTGGAGACAGGAGGTCCTAGGTTAAAATAACACCTCAGATGCTTCCTAGCTGTGTGACCCTGGGCAAGTCACTTAACTCCTGTTACCTTGTCCCTAACCATTCTTCTGCCTTGGATCCAATCCTTTAGCATTGATTTCTAAAACAGAAAGTAAGGTTTGGTTTTTGGTTGTTTTGTTTTTTATCAAGGAGCTAATCATATACTGTGATTGCTGTTGTTATAGGTGAATTTCATTCTTTTATTGTTTATTTCTTAATCATAATCTATTTTAATGACCTTTCTAGTCCTCTGGGTTGCAATACTTTCTTAGTCGCAGTTTAGAGGACCATTGAAAAAAGTTGGATGCTCCATGAGGGCAGGGATTGTGGCTTAATTTATCTTCCTATCTTGAGTACCTAGAACCATCCATGCACTTGATAAATACAAGTTTACCATAATTAGTGTTACATAAACAACAGCTTCTCAGAACAACACCAGTAATCAGTTATAACCAAGCCAATGAATATGGTTTCTGATCCTTCCCCCTTCTAGGTTGACTTCCCATGTTAACTTTAGGCAAGTCACACAACCTCCCTGAGCCTCAGCTTCCCTCAATATAGAATAAAGGCTTTGGATTAGATAGCCTGAGAAGGTCCTTCTGCCTCTAGATCTTTGAATCTACCATGATGTCCCCAAACCTTCCCATAAACACGTATTCCTATCTCTCATTTGTGACATCATTCTCGTGGATCTGATGATTTTCTGTAACATGTTTTTGTGAAACTAGTGAACATTAGGCAACATTAAGTTAGTTTGTATTTATTCAGCTGGCTGGAGGTCAGTAGCTTTTATTTAGCCCAGAGGTTCTTAACCCAGAGTCTTTTAACTTTATTGTTGTTATTTTGATCACTATATTTCAATATAACTCTTTTATTTTGCATATTTATTTTAAATGTTATTCTGAGAAGGGGTCCAGAGACTTCCTTTGATGGCCTTAGCCCAATAATGAATGTTCTTGAGAAGTCAGCTTATGTGGCAGATGAAATGTGGAACTTTCTACTTCCCAGCCTTCTTTCCCTGGAGAAATTATTTTGATTTCATCTGATATAATAGGAAATGGCAGAATTTTTGATGGGTGTAGGTACTATCGCCCAAACCTAATTCTACTCTTCTCTCCTTGCTCCATATATAAGGTTTGTCAGAGCAGTTTCAGCTCTTGCTGCTACAAAGCTGCCATCTTGGTTCTGCCCACTTCCTTGTTCCAAATTTAATCTATACCTCTCAACCTATCTAGAGAGAAATATAGCTATAGATCTACATCCCCTAATCCCTTCTCCATTTCCCTTAATCCTTTGTACCACATGCTACGCTCACCTCTCAGAGATCTTTACCCATCGCCCTAAAACAGGTATATTGGTGGTGGTATATGGTATGTTATGGGTGTTTTTCAAGTTAGCCAAAATGCCAGGCTTCCTTTACCTCTCACCGTGTCCATGAATGTTGAACCATTCCAATTGCAGCTCAAAATAATGGCAGTCTGAGATTGGAAATTTCTATTGCTCTACAACTCTCAAGATTAATGGAAGGAGGCGGGGAGGGTGTGGATCACAACATTAATACCAATTCTTCAATGTTGAAATTACCCGTAGGCGATGCTTTATTTCTTCATCCACACTTTGGGCTTAAAACAAAAGGGCATTAGCTGCCTCCGTGCAGTATAAACTAGCAATGTACCTGAACTATAGAATTTTTATTAACTTAATGGAATAAACTATTAAAATGATTTCTTTGAACTTTGGTATTTTTACAGTTAACTTAGTTTGAATGTAGCATTTCCGATTGGCACTGCCAATGGCCCATGAGTCTTGGTGGTGAGGCTAAAGTAGCCTAACAAATGAAAATAAAGGAGAAACTTTAGTGTGAATAGAGGCAGTTAAGCCCATCTTCACAGTGCTGCATGTAATAAGTATTTTTGATGATGCATACAGAATTTCTAGCTGGAGAAGGGAAGGGTAGCAGCAAGGATGCTTTCTTTGGACAGGTTCTGGTTTCATCCCAAGGAGCAGCAGCATGGCCAAAGGAAGCATTTGAGAGGCTGCCTTGTGCTGCCACTGACCTGAGGTAGCTTACCTACTCCTCAGAGGGCTCCATTGATGTAGGTATGGTCCATTGCTGAAGATCCAGGTTCTGGCCAAGTTTGCTGTTGGATCCACTTGTCCTTCACAGTCATTGTTTGATAATTATTCATAAGAATACTTTGGCAGCTAAACTGCCTGATGAAAAGAATTCACCGATTTGCTGTGGGTATTTTTGCTGTTTCATTCATAGCCCCTGATGTGCCTATCCAAGTAAGTGCATAAGGTTAGGGTGGCTGGGTGATCACCTTCAGAATCTAGCATTGAGAGGGCAGCTGGGTGGTTCAGTGGATTGAGAGCCAGGCCTAGAGATGGGAGATCCTGGGTGACCCTGGGCAAGTCACTGAACCCCCATTTGTCTAGCCCTTACCACTCTTCTGCCTTGGAACCAATTCTTAGTATTGATTCTAAGACAGAAGGGTAAGAATTTAGCATTATGGGGCCGCTAGGTAGCACAGTGGATAAAGTACCCCACCTGGAGTCACCAGTTCAAATGTGACTTCAGATACTTCCTAGCTGTGTGCCTCTGGGCAAATCACTTAATTCCAATTGCCTCACACTTGCCACTCTTTTGTCTTAGAATTGATACTAAGAAAAGGGTTAAAAAAATTAGCTTGAAGCCTCTACTCTTGGGGGTTAGACGACATAATTAGGAACTCCAGACTTGAGTTCACTGGAGGATAGGGCCTACGGGTGGCTGATTAACTTTTAGAGCCGTGCAGTTGGTACCACCATGCCCCTTGGTATTATTCTTCATCAAAGCCTCCCTGTGGAGGAGGGATTAGATGTGTTCAGACTGACCCGAGAGAGCAGATCTAGGAACTGTGGGTAGACAAAACAAAGGGACAAATGCAGACTGGAGAAAACAAAAAGACAAAACTTGCCAGCCATCAGAGCTGAAATTGCACTGGACTTCCCCATCAGGTCTCCAAGCTGGGTGTCTACTTTTCAGCTATGCTGTAATGAGGGCTCTTCTTTGTGTGGGCATTGAACTAGATAGTCAACGAGGTCCCTTGTGTCACAGAGACTAATTCTATGAAATCTGTAGTGGAAAGAGGGCACGGGTTCAGATTTCGGCTCTGTCACCACCTGGATGACCTTCAACAAATGACTTCATCTCTCTGGGCTTTAGTTTCTGTAAAATGAGGTGTTGGACTCAGTGGTCTCATAGGAACCGCTGAACTGTATATGAGGATTCCTCCGGATGCATTTGGACTTAGAAAATGACACTGATGTCATTCATGTGTATTGAGTTTATTTTGTAAAATATTTCCCTATTCCTTTCTTTCCTAGTTCTGTAAGAATCATTATTAAATATAATTTCTAAGCTAGAAGAGTGATAATGGCTAGACAATTGGGATTAAGTGACTTATCCAGGGTCACATAGCTAGGAAAGCTGAATTTGAATCAGGACCTCGGAACTCCAAGTCTGATTCTATTCTCTAAGCCACCTAGCTGCCCCTCCCTGTTACATTTTAATCTTGTTTGGACAGTATATTGGACTAATTGACCTCTGAGGTCCTTCCTTGCTCTAAGTCTTTGATCCCATGAAAGGCTGACATTTAGCAATCATGCTGCATCCACTATGGGCTTGGAGTTTTCAAGGAAGTCAAGGAAGATGTCTGGAAATGAGCTTGCTCTCCAATTGGCAGCCCAGCAGGTTTATAGTAAGGTAACCCTCAAGTGCTACCAAAACATTCCATTCGTTTGTACAATCCATGTTCCAGTGAACAAGTAAGAAGAGGAGATGATACGGTTGGGACTGGTTTGGTTCAAGATTGCTTCTCTAGAGTTCCACCCACACTCCTTGGCTAGGGGCAGATCCTTTAAATGTATGGTACGATGGATAGAGCATGGGGTCCAGAGTCAGCAAGATTCATCTTACTGAGTTCAAATCTACTAGCTGGGTGGCTTTGGACAAGTCACTTAACCCAATTTGCCTCCCTTTTTCATCTGTCAAAGGAGCTGGGGAAAGAAATGGCAAACCGCTCCAGGGACTTTGCCAAGAAAACCCCACATGGGGTCGGAAAGAGTGCACCACAACTGAAACAAGTGAACAACACACAGCCCAACTCTGCTGCTTTCTACCTGTATGACCTTGGGCAAATCACCTACCCTCCCTAGCCCCGTTTCTTTATTTGTAAAATGAAGGGATGGGAGATCTAGAAAAACCTGAGGCTCCTACATCACACATCTAACAGAACTATCTTAGTGACCTTTGGAAGACTGTTAACAGCCCCGTTTCATTTTTGCTGTTTGAATTTCTCTAGCAAGTCTTAGCACATTCTTCACAGGGAGTGCCATACCTTGGGCTTCAGAAAGATGTGTGGAAATCGTAGCAGAGAGAGGCCAAATGATTTACGCTTAAGGATTAACTAGTCCAAAAGGGCACTTGTGTAACTCCTTCTGGCTCAACAGGTCCAGGGAGGCTTGCCATTTCCAATGGGGAAATCAGAATTGCACCAGAATTCTCTTTGTTAAGATTATTCCCTAGTGGTGGCACTGCCCTGCTGACCTTGGCTTCCACCCATGACCCACCTCCAGGCAGCCAAAGTCCAGCAGAGGCTGGCTCAAGCCTGGACATCGGTGTGTCCTTGAGACCAGTGACCCATAGTGGTTACCATTTACCTCTCCGGGTAGAAGCCAGAGCAGCATCCTCTCAAAGATTTCTGGCAGCTTCTGTGTCATTAATTCATCCCAACAAAATGGTCCTTTTATCAACTGGCTTCCAAAACAAAGAGAGTATTAACAAAAAAGCTTCTTTCATGAGAAAGAAGCAATAACAACAAACTCTAGGAGAGATTTTTTTCCCCCTCTGAATAAAAGAACTCAACTTCTAGCCACAGTCCATGACTGGTTCAGACTGGTTCAGACTTGATTTAAGAGATTATCTGGGGGCAGCTGGGTAGCTCAGTGGATTGAGAGCCAGGCCTAGAGATAGGAGGTCCTGGGTTCAAATCCGGCCTCAGACACTTCTTAGCTGTGTGACCCTGGCAAGTGACTTAACCCCCATTGCCTTACCACTCTCGTGTCTTGGAACCAATATAGTCTTGATTCTAAGATGGAAAAAGAAAGGTGGTGTTTTTTTTTAATTGTCTAGTCCAACTACTTCATTTTATAATTGAGAAAACAGGCCCCCAGAATGTGGGCAAGTCACACTCATTAAGAATTAATGTGGGGGCAGCTGGGTAGCTCAGTGGATTGAGAGCTAGGTTCAAATCTGGCCTCAGACACTTCCCAGCTGTGTGACCCTGGGCAAGTCACTTGACCCCTATTGCCTAGCCCTTACCACTCTTCTGCCTTGGAGCCAATACACAGTATTGACTCCAAGACGGACGGTAAGGGTTTAAAAAAAAGAATGTAATATAAGTGGCAGGCCAAGGATTTGAACTCAGGTTCTGTGACTGCCCCTGGTCTTGTCCTGCCTTTTCCCATCACCATATCTTCTTTATCCCTGGAATAGACTCCGCCTTCCCTGATCCTGTTGAATATCCTCTCTACTCAATGTCCTCTAGTCAGCATCCTCTGCTCAGTGTCCCTGATGTTTCCATTTATTGTGGTGATCATTTGAAAGTACTAGACTTACAATAGTCTGCCCAAGTTTGATCTAACTAGACTATTATGTTCCATTCTGGATGCCAATTCTTGGAGGAAATAGGATAAGCTAGTGGGCAGCCAGAAGGGTGAAGGGTCTTAATATCATGTCATGAGGTTGAAAAAACTGGGTATATTTAGCTGAGAGAAGAAGAAAAAAATCCTAAAACCTAGTCTGGTATCCTGACACTGACTTACTAGATGCTTCTCCATGCCTCAGTTTCCTCATCTGTAAATGAAGGAGTTGGAGTAATTCTCCTCAAACATCCCTTGTAGCTCTAAATCTATGCCCCTGTGTCATGACATATCATGATGTATCTTCAGATATTTGATGACTGCCACATAGAAAAGGGTCCCAGAGGGCAGAACTAGGAAGATTTAGGCTTGATTTAAGGGAAAATTCAGTAATTCCTTGCCCATAGTCATATATCTAATAAATGTCAGAGGTCAGAGTAGAATTAATCATGTATTTACTAAGCACCTACTATGAACGAAGTGACATTGTGGATCAAATTCTGGACTTGGAGTCAGCAAAACCCAAGCCTCAGACACTTAAAAGAGTTGTGAGGTCCCAAGGAAGCATCTTAACTCCTCTGCCTCAGTTTCCTCAAAAGAAAACCAAAAGAACACCTGCTTCACAAAGTTGTTGGGAAGATCAGATAAGATATACATAAAGACTTTGTGAGCCATAAAGCATTATTTTTGTTTGTCGCTAGGCTCTGGGAATATAAGAATGAAGAACGGCAGAGACCCTCTTCCTTGGGAGTTTATATTCAAAGGGGGGAAAGAATTATGTATAAAAATACAGGCAACAAAAATATGATGTGAGTATATACAAATAAGTGCAAGGTGTTTGGCAGAAAGAGCAGCCCTGGCACAGCTGGAAGACTTCCTGCAGTAATGAATGCCCAAGCCGCATTTTCAGAACAGAGAGGGACATTCCAGGAATGAGGTATGGCCAGTACAGAGATGGGAGATTATGTCTGACTAAGGAATAGAGAAGTCATAGAGGACAGGGATGAGGGCTGGGCAGGCAACCTGGAAAGCTAAACAGAGGAGTTTATGTTATCCCAGAGAAGGTAGGAAGGCAGTGGAGTGGATTGTATAAGAGTCGTATACTCAGATCTGTGTGAGGAAAATCGATTTCTTTGGCATCTGTGTATGGGATGGGCTGGGATGGGGAGAGATTTGAGTCAGGGAAACCAGTTAGGAGACTTCTTTGATAATCTAGGTGAGAGAGGGGGAGGGCCTGAAGGAAGATGGTTGTGGGGTGAAAGGAGAGAAGAGATCAGTTGTTGGAGATGTTGTGAGAGGAGAAATATCAAGATGTGACAGCAACTGATCTGACATATGGGGTGAAGGAAAGTGAACTGTCCAGGATGATTCCAAGCTTCAGAATCTGAGTCACTCGAATGCTGGTGGCTTTGACAAAAAGAGGGAAATTTAGAAAATGGGGGTGTTTAGGTGAGAAAGACAGTGAGTTCAGTTTTGATTTTGAAATGTCTCCTGGGCATCCTGTCTGAAATGTGCAATAGACAATTGATGACGTGAGACTCAAACTTAGGGGAGTGGTTGGTCTGGAGAAGAACAGATAGATACAGAGATATCTGTGAGTCATCTTCATAGAGGTGGTAGTTAAGCCCCTGGGGATGATGAGTTTTACTAAAAGAAAAAAAGGAGAGAAGAGAGACCCCAGGACAGAACCTTGGACAATGCCCACATTTAGTGGTTAATATGTGGATGGTATGCCTGCAATTGAAAATGAAAAGGAGGGGGCCACTAGGTGGCTCAGATTGAGAACCAGTCCCAGAGATGGGAGGTCCTGGGTTCAAATTTGTCCTCAGACACTTCCTAGCTATGTTTAGGGTTACTTAACCCCCATTGCCTAGCCCTTACCACTCTTTTGCCTTGGAATCAATTGATTCCAAGACAAAAAGTAAGGGTTTGAGAGAGAGAGAGAGAGAGAGAGAGAGAGAGAGAGAGAGAGAGAGAGAGAGAGAGAGAGAGAGAGAGAGAGAGAGAGAAGAAAAGAAAGAAAGAAAGAAAGAAAGAAAGAAAGAAAGAAAGAAAGAAAGAAAGAAAGAAAGAAAGAAAGAAAGAAAGAAAGAAAGAAAGAAAGAAAGAAAGAAAGAAAGAAAGAAAGAAAGAAAGAAAGAAAGAAAGAAAGGAAAAGAAAAGGAAGGAAGGAAGGAAGGAAGGAAGAATGGGGAGAGGGGACAGACAGAGAAGCGGTGAACCGAGAGAGAGGAGTGTCACAAAAACCCAGAGAAGTCCTAGTATCCTGGAGGAGAGACCAGTCAACAGTATCCAATGAAGCAGATAGGTCCAGAAAGATTAGGATTGAGAAGAGATCATCATGTTTGGAGATTAAAAGGTCACAGATCATTTGAGTCAGTTGGAACCCAGGTGTTCCTTTCTCCAAGCCATTCTGTCTTGCTGCCTTAGTTGCTGAAGAAAATATTTCTATCTAAATATAAGCTGATCTAAATGTTGGTTCAAATCCCTTCAAGTTCTGAAATTCCCCAAACCTGAAATTTCTTACAGTATTTAACTACAGGATCATAGGATTTAAAGTTGGAAGAGACTTTAGGGACCATCTAGCCCAGAGGTTCTTTTCTTCTAACATTCTAAAAATTGCATTTCATTTGGTTTCCTTTGTAATCTCATATATTTTATGAACTTAAAAATCATATTCTGGGGAGGTGTCCATGCCATACAAAAAGATTAAGAACTTCCTGATAGTTTAATCTTCTCATTTAATAGATGATAAAACTGAGGAGGGAAGGAGAAGAAAAAAGGGGAAGAAGGGAGAGAGAAGATGGAGGAGGAGGAGAAGGAGGGAGGGAGGGGAGGAAAAAAGGAGAGAGAGAAAGCGAGGAGGGAGAGAGAAAAGGATAAAGGGAGGAGGAAAGAGCAGGAGAAGAGAGAAGAAAGAGGGGAGAGAGATCTTGGCAACAAAGTCATAGCAGCTAGTAAGTAAGTAGCAGACAGAGCTCTACTTCAAACCCAACTTTCAAGCCACATTTTTTTGCCTCGCTCATCATTCACATTCTTATAATTATTTCAGTATCTCTCTTTCCCTCTGCTTCCTACTAGATTGTGCTTCTCAAGAGCAGGGTCTGGTTCCCCAATACCAATCTCAGCAACTGCCATGTAATGGACATTTATGGATAGAAAGTCAACTTTGGAATCATAAAACAAAATTTTAAAAATCTGGCCTATAGACCTACTATGTATCATGCCACTGGGCCATCTAGCTGCACCCCCTCTCCCAATTCACTGTTTAACAGCCTGCAGCCTGGGCTTGGGTCAAAGGCCAAACTGGACTGTTTGAGAAGATGCCAGGTTCCCACCCAATGAACTAAGTGTTTGCACACACTTTCCCCCTCTCTATCTAGAACTCCGTCCCATGGCCCACCATTGGAATTTAGTCATCTGCTTTGGGAAATTAGACCAGCTCCAGGACACTAGCTAGATGATTTGATCATTCCAGGGTTTTAGATTCTGATTTAGAACTTTAGAAGCCATCTAGTCCAACCCCTTTATCTTAACAAATGAGAAAATGGAGATTCAGAGATATTAAGGCATTGGTCTAAGGATACACAATTGGCAGAAGAAGCTAGATAGCTTAGTGGGTCTGGAATCCAGAAGACTGAAGTTCAAAATCCAGCCTCAGATACTTCTTAGCTATGTGACCCTGGGCAAATCATTTAACTCTATTTGCCTCCGTTTCCTCATTTGTAAAATGAGCTGGAGAAGGAAATGCCAAGTCACTCTAGTGTCTGCCAAGAAGAAAACCCAAAATGGGTTGCAAAGAGTCAGACATGACAGAAATGACTGAACAACAACAACAACACACAGGTAGTAAGTTCCAGGGTCTAGATCTTTACGGACAGACTCTAATACCAACAAGAATAATAGTTAGCATTTGTTTATTTTTATTCATTTGTTGGTTACAGTAAAATTCCCAGGTAGCTCCCCACACTAAAGGAGGCATCACTGGACCAAACCAATATGTACAGGTATCCCTACATAGCGTGCGGTTAGGGCCACAGCACCCCCACAGTCTGGGAAATGCACACAAAATGTTTGGGCCCTCCCTTCTTACCAGAGAGGAAGTCTCTCACTGTTTTCTTTTTCTTTCATGGGGTGTTTACTTTATTGTAAAATTTGGATTAAGTATTTGATGACGGGCTATATAGTTCTAAGCTTTTTCTGTGTCATCTGCAGCTTCCACAAAACTCTCCATTTAATTTCTTAGGCTATCTACCTCCCAATATATCAAAACCTCAATGGGGAAAGTCATGATATGGAAGAGATGCCTATATATAGTTAGCATTCATGTAGCACTTTAAAGGCACATCTTTCCATGTCTTAGTCAATGCCCACACCACTCTTGTGAGGTAGGTGCTATTACTATCTCCATTTTACAGGTGAGGACACTGAGACCAAGAGATGTTAAATGACTTCCCCAAGGTCATACAGCTTAAATATATGTGTAGCTATTCAGATTTAGCTCTTCCTGCCTCCAACTCCATCACTATCCATCATGCCGCCTACCTGCCAGAATGAGATAATTAATGTTTCTTTTAGTATTTTTCACCCTGGCTATTGAAAAACTGTCTATGGAGGTAACAGTGAACTACCTATGGTCACAGGCTCAAAAATTTGGGCTAGGAGGGATCTCAATCCAACGCTGTCTTTTAGAGATGAGGAAACAAGGGCTGAGATTGTTTATTGACTTGGCCAAGGCCACACAGGTAGCAAGTAAAAGAACCAGACTTCCAACCCATGTCCTCTAACTCTAAACCCTGTCTTCTTTCTACCACGTGATGGACTCTGGGATCACGAATTGAAGCCTTGTTGAGATTAAAATCCTGGTTTACTGTCCATCAGTCTAGCCACAGGTTGAACCAGAGTTTCTCCTGCTATTAATCAGTCTCCTATTTCTTGGTTGGGAGGGAAACAGTTAGTCCGCATCTTTTCCAGGATAACCTTTCATCCTCTCTGACATTAAACCACTCATCATCAGGGTAGGTAGGCAGCACAATGAATAGAGAACCGGGCTTGAAGTCTGGAGGATCTGGATTCAAATCGCAAGTGTGACCCTGGGCAAGTCATTTAACTCCAATTTCCTAGCCCTTGCCCTTCTTTCTTAGTGTTGTTATTGAGACAGAAAGTAAGGGTTTTTTTTTTTTAATCACTCATTCTCTCCTCTTCCTTGGACAGAATGAAGGTAACATCAGCTGAGACTTGAGAGCTTCTGGGAGAGAAATAATTCCTAACTCTATTTTGTTATTGATTGGCCATCACTTTCTGGGGCTGCCAGAAGGACCCCAGTTCTGCCTCCACCAACCTCAGACTTCCTTAAAGTGCAAGAAGAAGGTATTAGGAGGCAAGTGAGCAGATTTCAGGATCCCAACTTCTTCTTGAAGTCAGAGATGGAAGGCGGTGCTTTTAGATCTTCAAATAATGCACATATGCCCCAAGCAAGGATTTTTGTTTAATGCTTTTGAATCTAAACTGGGGGTTTTGATCTGCTTTAGCATCTGTCTTCAGTATTACTCCTTGCTTCCTCCCTGGGACAGTTGGCAGATGTAAAAGGGCAATGCACCCTAGGTAACTCAATTATCTTCCCACCCTAAGTAGTGTAGACGTCCTGATTTGGGATTCGTTCCATCCCTATTTACAGACTGAGGTTTAATCAGAAACATAGTGATTTCTTAGTCGTTTGAGACAAAGTAAACCTCTGGGGCACTAGGATATTGGATATTAAATTCGCATACACACTTTCCTCCTATTATCCATAAGGGCGAATTCTGGAGCCAAAATATTCTATCCAAAAGGGGCATGCCCAGAAAAGTAGGTCCAGGGACACACCCCACCACATTTGTCAGTGCCCTCAGGGGCTGAGTGACTTTTACTCCCACTACGGCATTTCGTGCCAAGACTGGCTAACCATGGCAGCCCAGCCAGAGCTGCACGGTGCCCACCCCACCCACCCACCCCTTCATCTTGACCTTTTTTGCTGCTGGCTGACTTTCTGCTTCTGTTGATGGTCACTGGACTCCGCCATCTGGGCCAGGGCATGAGTCGGAAATTTGTGGTTGATGGTGGGGAAAGGGCAGGTTTCATTTGGAAGAAACTGGTTTGAGGATGGAAGGAACAAAGGCTGGAAGAATTAACATCCCCACCCCTGCCAATATGTACATACACACAGAGCTTCAACCTCCAGGTTTGGGATCCAAAGCCTCCAGCATGTTCTGATTCATTTCTTGGCATTTCTGACTTCCGAGGCCTTTGTGGCCCTGGGTCTATGGAATTCCGTGAAATGAGAACCACAGGTAAGGTACATATTATTAGTCAATACAGATAACCTCACTTGCTTTGTCATATCTGCTTTTATCTAGCCCCTCTCATTGTTGGCATTGTGTCTGACTCTTTGTGACCCCTTCTGGGGTTTTCTTGGCAGAGATATTGGAGTGGTTTGCCATTTCCTTCTCCAGTTCTTTTGACAGATGAAGAAACTGAGGCAAAAGGGATTTAGGGTTTTCTAGGTGGAGATACTAGAATGGTTTGCCATTTCCTTCTCTGGCTCATTTGATAAAAGTGGAAACTGAGGCAAACAGGATTTGGAGTAATCTTAGTGAAAATACTGGAATGGTTTGCCATTTCCTTTTCCAGATTATTTGACAAAGGAGGAAACTGAAACAAATAGCATTTAGGGTTTTCTTGGTGGAGTTACTGGAATGGTTTACCATCTCCTTCTACTGCTCATTTGATGGATAAGGAAATTGAGGCAAACAGGGTTTAGGGTCATTTTATCAAAGTTACTGGAGTAGTTTGCCATTTCCTTCTCTGGTTCATTTGACAAAGGTAGAAATTGAGGCAAGCAGTGTTTAGAGTAATCTTAGTGGAAATACTGGAATGGTTTGCCATTTCTTTTTCAGATCATTTGACAAAGGAGGAAACTGAAACAAACAGCATTTGGGGTTTTCTTGTTGGAGATACTGGAATGTTTTACCATCTCCTTCTACTGCTCATTTGATGGATGAGGAAACTGGGGCAAACAGGGCTTGGGGTTGTTTCAGCAAAGTTACTGAAGTGGTTTGCTATTTCTTTAGCCAGATCATTTGACAAAGGAGGAAACTGAGGCAAACAGCATTTGGGATTTTCTTGGTGGAGATACTAGAATGGTTTGCCATTTTCTTCTCCAACTCATTTGACAGAGGAGGGAAATGATGCAAACAGGGTGAAGTCATTTACCAGAATCAAAGTATCTGGGTTAAAAAGTTTAAAAGTATCTGAGGCCAGATTTGAACTCTTGTCTTTCTGACTTCAGGCTCTGTGCTCTATCAACTCACTGTGTCACTCACCTAGCTGTCGTAGTCTATCTCCTAAACAGACTGTAATTGTGAGGACTTCCTCAGAACTAAGTCTTAAAACCCCCGTTTTCTAAAAGAAAGCAAATGGGGACCTATTATAAAAATTAATTTATAATCTCTAATAATAAAATATTGTATTTTTATGAGGTTTATTAATGATCATTAGAAATCAAGGAATAAAGAAGTTACAAAATAAAGACCACGTGCCCATGGCTGATGAGCCCATTTAAAATCCCAGCACTTAGCTTACCATCATACTTGCTGCATCATCGCAAAGGAAGAGAGCATGGGAGGCATTACTGCCAGTTAAATACCAAAAATGTCATCTCGCCAAGGTGGAGACACAGGAGAGGTTATAGGGAATTCTGGGAAATATCAAGGACTTCTGGGGAATGAAGTTCACTCTGGATCTTCTGGTGCAGCTTGTGGTCTGTGGAGGTATCTTCATGGTGCCTTCTCCAAACAGTTCATTTTCTGGATTTGGAGAGGTAGCATGTGACTTAACCTAAAATTACTCTCAAGAAGAATTTAAACTTTGCAATTTAAAATAATAATAATTATACACTATAGAGAAGAACATGGAGCAGAAATCAAAAGGCTATAGATTTAGGTCTGGAAGAGACCATCTAGTCCTACTCTTATTTTACAGATAAGGAAACTGAGGCCCAGGAAGGTGGAATGATTTATCCAGGATCACACAGATAGTAAATACCATAATTTAAATTAGAGAAGAACTAGCATTTATATATTACTTTAAGGTTTACAAAGGACTTTACAAATATCATCCTCACAACAACTCTCAGAGCTGGGTGATATCACATTTACATATTGGGATACTAAGACTAATAAATATTAAGAGACTTAGCAAATATTTAAAGTCACATTTGAACTCAGGTCTTCTGGATTCCAGAGCCAGGGCTAAATTCCAGGGCAGAATAAATAAGAAACCACCAGGTCTAGTGATAACAACTTCAGCCCTTTTCGCCATAAAGTCTTGAGAAGCTCTGAAAAAAAGGCAGGGACCCTTAAGTTTGTTTTTAATAATTATTGAATAAAATCAGCGTAGAAAGGATACATCCATTTAACAGAGTAAATAGCCTCAGAACAATTAGGTGACTTGCCAAACACCACATTTCCAAACCCAAGTCCCTCAGGACTCCAAATGCAGAAATGTTGCTGCTTCTTCAATTTACCTAAGTACTAAAGGCTTATCTCTGCCATTATCGGGGCACAAGATTCAGGATGATTGATATTTATGAGAAAGAGCATTGCCTATGATGACCTGGCATTTGTTCCAACAGGAGAGAGTTCTAGTATTAGAGTCTGGAAAGACTTTTGTTTACATCCTACATCTTGTGATTGAGCTGTGTCACCACAGGCAAATACCTAGCCTCAGTTTCCACATCTGTAAAGTAGAGTTAATACATGTAGTATCAACCTCAAGGAATTGTTGGGTAGAATGTGTGACCTTGGGCAAGTCACATCTTTTCTCAGTCACATCTGTAAGATGGATTATTGAATGGATTCAATGAAAAACCTAATTAAAGAGTTTTCCAAATGTGAAAGTGCTGTCTAAATGCTAGCAATTATCATTATGTACAGAAAGCATTTTACAAACTGTAAAGTGCTCTGTAAATGACAGTTGCCAGGATTATTAGACTAAAATAAGTTTCAGTGTCAAAGAGCTGGAAACTAAGGGAATGCTCATTCATGGGGAAGAGCTAAGTAAAGTATAGTATATGAATGAAATGGAATTGGCATTACATTGTGCCATAAGAAACAATGAAACACAGGGTTTCAGAGAAACTTGAGAAGACTTTAACGAACTGACACAAAGTAGAGAGCAGAGCTAGAACAATTTGTACCATAATAACAAATGTAAAAGATGCAAGAACCCTAATCAGTACATGGCCAACAATGATTCCAGAGGACCAATAATGAAGGATGCTTCCCATCTCCTGACAGATAGGGAGTGGACTAAATATATAGAAAGGGGTATATTGGGGATTGAGGTGACATGACCAAGATGGAAAATTTGTTTTGCTTGGATTTGCATATTTTTTTTAAAGTAAAAAGAAAAATAAGTTGTTTTTTTTTTGCCTTAAAAAAAATATCATGAACACTTAGCACCGTGCCTGACACATAGTAGGGGTTTTTTAATTTTTAAAATTAATTTAATTTTTATTCATTTAAAAAAATTAATGTTTATTTATTTATTTAATTTTAAAATAACATTTAAAAAACCCTTACCCTTCAACTTAGAATCAATACAGTGTATTGGTTCCAAGGCAGAAGAACAGTAAGGGCTAGGCAATGGAGGTTAAGTGACTTGCCATAGGTCACCTAGTTAGGAAATGTCTGAGGCCAGATTTGAACCTAGGACCTCCCATCTCTAGGCCTGAGCCACCTAACTGCCCTCACATATTACGTATTTAATAAATGCCAGCTGTCTGACTGACTCTGGAGTCCCTCTTCTCTGACAAGCCTTCAGATACTTGAAGACAGTCTCCTCATTGGCCATTGTCCACCCCTTCCATCCTTTTCCTGGCTAAACATGCCTGGTTCCTTTAATTATATTAGGCATTTGTTGCTATTTTTAGACTTTTGTAGATATCCAGTTGGAGGCTTGTTAAGTCAAAGGGTATGAACAATTGGGTCACTTTTCTTACATATATCTATCCAGAATGGTTGGACCTATTCCTCTTTCCTCCAACAATGTATTAGTGTGCCTTCCTACCCACAATTGTGCCAGCATAGACTCTTTTGGGCGTGGGGATGGGAGAAAGGGTCATCTCTGCAGGTTTATAGAGCATGAAGTAGAACCTCAGAGTTTTATGTTTTCATTTCTCCATGAATGATTTAGAAAGAGTCATCTAATAAAGAGCCTTTAAGGGCTCTTCTAGCTTGAACCTCGCATGCCATGGTCCCATGTTTTGACATGGTAAATTAGGGCTTGCCATTTTTCTTTTGAAAATTGTTGATTCGTATCCTTAAATCACTTATTTTTTGGAAATCTGCTCCCATTTACGTGGCGGAAAGTGTTTCAGACCCCTCTCTGGTGAATTTCTCTCCAAGGCCGGTTTCCCTCACTGGAATGAAACATCTTCTGGTCTTCTCCTTATTTGCTGAAATCTAGGCTGGTATCTGACAATTGTATTCAGAAAGTAAGAATGTCTCTGAATTGAGTAAGGATGAAATTCTCCAAATTATTTCTGAATGTATAAATTATCCAGTAGTCTTTTATCAGCCTTCTGGCTGGAACAGGATGAGAAGGGAAATGGATCCAATTTCTTTTGTTCCTTGTCAGCGGCTCTGGGAGAGGATTGGGGAGGAGGAAGGCTGAAACAAATCACTCCAATGGAGGCTTTGGATTACATTACAGATTTCAGCAATCCATGTAATTCGAGTCCTCCATAGCTGCAAGTAATTGGCACGCCCAAATAGCAACTGAATGGCCATGAAAATAGATGCCAAAATATTTATAGCTGTCCTTTTTGTGGCCGCAAAGAGTGGGAAACAGAGAAGATGCCCATCGACTGGGGAATGGGCAAGCCAGTTGTGATACTAAATGTAATGGAATATTACCGTGATCGATGAATGTATGGAAATGCAGAAACATTTACCTGAACCAATGCAAAGTGAAGTCAGCAGAATCAGGGAAGCAATGTACACGATGACCACAACAACGAAAATGGCAATTAAAAAAACTGGAAAAAGAAGGCTGCAAAATTATGACCATGGCCAGTCCCAAGGAAAAGATGTGAGAAAATACCTAACTTCTTGGCAGAGAGAGGGGACCGTAGCTATCAAATACTATGTAGGACAGCAAACTTTTCAATGTTTTGGTAAGTTTTATGGCGCTTTTCCCCTTCTTTATCATGACTAACTCCCTGGGAGGTGTTTGGAGACAGATGCAGTGAAAAATGTAGGTTGTGAGAAACAAAATATATCAATGCTGTTGTTTAGTCATTTCAGTTGTGTCCTACTTTCCATGACCCCATTTGGGATTTTCTTGGCAAAGATACCAAAGTAGTTTGCCATTTCCTTTCCCAACTCACTTTACAGATGAGGAAACTGAGGCAAATAAGGTTAAGTGACTTGTCCAGGGTCACACAGCAAGGACATGTCTGAGGACAGATTTGAAGTCAGGAAGATAAGTCTTCCTGGCGCTCTATGACTATGCCACCTAACTGCCTCAAGATATTAAGGTAAAGATATCAATAGAAATGTACTGTATTTTTTTTAAACCCTTACCTTCCGTCTTGGAGTCAATACTGTGGATTGGCTCCAAGGCAGAAGAGTGGTAAGGACTAGGCAATGGGGGTCAAGTGACTTGCCCAGGGTCACGCAGCTGGGAAGTGTCCGAGGCCAGATTTGAACCTAGGACCTCCCATCTCTAGGCCTGGCTCTCAATCCACTGAGTTACCCAGCTGCCCCTGTACTGTATTTTTAAAAAAGACAATGGGAGGCAATATATAACAGTGGAAAGAACAATTAATTTAAATCCCTGAATTCAGATCCAGGCTTTGCTATTTATGATCTCTGTGACCTTCAACAAATCACTGAACGTCTGTGGGCTTCATTTTCATCATGTGAAAAATGAGAGTGTTAGACTCAGTGACCTGTAAGGGCCTGCCAGCCATAAATCTGAACTACTCCTCACATGGCATGGATTTAAAATCCTTCTCCATCCCCAACTTGCTTATCTTCCTTTGGACATTTTCCAGCTTATCAACATCTTTCCTAAATTATGGCACCTAAAACTAATCACCAAACTCCAGATGTGGTCTAAGGCAGAGTATATTTCATTTATCACCTTTTTTTTTTTTCTGGAAACTATGGATTTCTGAATGAAGACTGAATTCTATTTGCCTTTTTTTAAACTGCCAGATCATAACACTCAGATTGAGCTCGCCACCCACTAAAACACCCGGATTATTTTCAGGCAACCTGCTATCTAGCCATGCCTTTCCCATCTAGTGCTTGTTAAGATGACTTTTTTTTTTTAATCCAAGTATACGACTTTACATTTATCTCTCCGGAATCTCATCTGATTGGATTCAGCACAGTGCATTAGTCCACATCAGGCTTATTTTGATTTTTGACTCTTTTCCAGTTGAAACTATCTCTCCCTACCAGCTTTGGGACATTGGCAAATTTGATGTGTGCCATCTCAGCCTTTATCCAAGTCACTGATAAAAAGGATGAACAGAATAGGACTAAGCACAGATTCCTGGGCATTACACTGTAGACCTCCTGCCACATGGAACCATTAACTACTCCTCTTTTAGTCCAATCAGTCAGCTGGATGTGAATCCTTCCAACTGCAGAGCAGCCAACCCATATCCCTCTTATCTTTTCCACAAAAAATAGTATGAAAATATTCTATCAGATTCTTAATTAAAAATCTAGTAACAGGGGGCAGCTGGGTAGTTCAGTGGTTTGAGAGCCAGACCCAGAGATGGGAGGTCCTGGGTTCAAAATTGACCTCAGACACTTCCCAGCTGTGTGACCCTGGGCAAGTCACTTAACCTCCATTGCCTAGCCCTTACTACTCTTCTGCCTTGGAATCAATATTGATTACAAGACAGAAGGTAAGGGTTTAAAAAAAAATCTAGTAGCACATACATATTCTTCCAGTTGTCTAGTTTAATATAAACCTAATTTCATTTAATCCAGCTAAATGCAAAGTCCTGCCACTGAGTTTTTTAAAAAGTCAAATAAGTTGGGGGCAGCTGGGTGGCACAGTAGATTGAGAATCAGGCCCAGAGATGGGAGGTCCTGGGTTCAAATCTGACCTGAGACACTCCTAGCTGTGTGACCCTGAGCAAGTCACTTGACCCCCATGGCCTAGCCCTTACCACTCTTCTGCCTTGGAACCAATGCTCACTATTGATTTTAAGACAGAAGGTAAGGGTTTAAAAAAATTGTTTTTAAATCAAATAAGTCAACAAGCATTTATTAAGTTTCTACTATGTGCCAGGCAGTGGAGCTACAATGAAAGGCAAAAACCAGATTCTAGCCTCAAGAAGTGTACAATCTAATGGGGAAACAGCAAGCTGTATGTAGTAGACTGTAAAGATTGGAGATATTCGTGAAAGAGAAGATACCAGGATTTAAGGGATGAGGAAACGCTTCCTGTAGAGAGGAGGATTTTAAGCAACACTTGAATGAAGCCAGTGAAACCATGCGGTGATGATGAGAAGGAGGAGAATTAGGCATGGGGGGCAGACAGTGAAAATGCCCGGAGCCTAGAGAGGGTGTCCCCTGTGCAATGAACAGCAAGGAGACCCCCGCCTGTTTGAGGGCAGAACAAGGGAAATATAGCTAGACACTGCGTAAGTGCAGGAGATCTGAGGTTGTTAATGTTTATGAGTCTCATATGAGTTGGTACCATACCACAGTCACCCCCCCCCAATTTTCTTTGAGAGCGAGTAACTTTGTCTGGATTAAGAGTCCGAATGTCTCGAAAGCAGGAAGGATAATCCTGAAGTCCTGAGCTTTCCCTGCACGGACCACATCTGGAGGACCGAATTACATTATCGACAACACATCGATGACATTAGACATCAGACATGGCAAGGAATGTCCAGGGGAAGTCAAGCTATTCATATGGAAGAGAGGCTCGCCTTGTTCTGCCTTAGAATCAGGAGGAGCGAAGGCTGGAAGTTTCATAGGAATCTTTTGTTTCATTCTATTAAAAAACACAACAAAACACCTCATTATTTGGGAGATGCAAACATACAAGGCAGGGGAGATTCCTGCTGTGTTACACTAGATGACCTTTCCAGCTAAGAAATGCTATCATTCTGTAACCAGAGATTTTGGATGATTACCCAGCATTCTCATCTCCTCCTTTCCCTTCCCTTCCCTTCCTCCTAGACACATTCTTCTCATCCTCTAGCTGCATCCTACATCAGGGTGGGGAGGCATTATTTATGTTGTTTTGTGTATTGCTTATTAAATGTTCTGAAGTCTTCAAAGCAAAATGCTTTTTTCATTCTTTTTTTTTTTAACTCTCACCTTCAGTCTTAGAATTGATACTATGTGCTAGGCCTAGAGACGGGAGGTCCTAGGTTCAAATCTAGCCTCAGACCCTTCCCAGTTGTGTGACCCTGGGCAAGTCACTTGACCCCCATTGCCTAGCCCTTACCACTCTTCTGCCTTGGAGCCAATGCACAGTATTGACTCCAAGACAGAAGGTAAGGGTTTAAAAAAAAAAAAGAATTGATACTATGTATTGGTTCCAAGGCAGAAGAGTGGTAAGGGCTAGGCAATGGGGGTCAAGTGACTTGCCCAGGGTCACATAGTTTTTCATTCATTTTTCATGCATGATTCCTGGAACCCCCAAACCTGATGAACAGGTAGTCACTATAGATACCTGTGGTTTCCCTGCCTTTCTCCCTCTGCTAGAAGCTTGTCTAGGTCCAATGTCTTCTTTCTCTCCTAGTCCCAGACCCAAGAAAGCCAGAGGTGGCAGGATAGGGGAGATAAAAATCCTCAAGCAGTTATTTTTTGAAAACTCTTACCTTCTGTCTTGTATTCAATACTAAAGATCATCTCCAAGTCATAAGAGAGATAAGGGCTGGGCAAATGGGGTTAAGGGACTTGCCCAGGGTCACACAGCTAGGAAATTTCTGAGACCAGATTTGAACCCAAGATCTCCAGCCATGGTTTTCTATCCACTGAGCCACCTTGCTGTCTCTCTTCCAAATACTGTTAACTTCCTTGCATTGACCTCCTTAAAATTGTTTTTAACCTGCCTCCAATTTCCTCACCCCATCCATCCTGCTTCCTCCCCCTGTGAACGAGAAGCCAACCCATCCAGTTTCTATGGCATACTGCCCAGGGCAGCTGTTTTATTAGCATTCTTCTGAGAAGTGAGACAATCATATTTTTATTCTTTGTATGCCCCATCCACACAACCGTGTATGACTTTGGTTTTTCACTGCTGGGTGGAATAGAATTGAGTCTTTGCTCTCTAACACTTCCGGTTCAAATCCACAAATATTTATTAAGCATCTACTAAATGCTACTCTGTGCTAAGCTCTGGGGGAACAAAGGCAGCGGAAACAGCGCCTTCCTTACAGTCACTCCACTGGAGTGTGTAAAGGGGCCTGGCCAATAAGCCCAGTCCTAGGAGCATGTATGGAATGCTCAGTTGATTCAGTCCCCATGTGGACCTTGCCATATGCACAGATGTTCTCCGAGCTGTTTATAATTGCCACATGCCGAAGATATAAACACTTGATTGGTTGTAGAGCCAGAAGTTGGGGCATTCCCCTGCCTGGCTGTTTTTTGGGTGGCAATGGTGTAAAGCAAGAAGCCTCAGCCCCTCCCGCCCCATCGGAAGGGTACTTGTGAATAGCTTCTTTGTCTTGCTTCTTTCATGCCCAGGTGAAGCAGATTGGGGAGGACGGTGACCTGAAGAGTGAGTCAGGAGGTGGAATCCATGATGGGATTTTCTGGAAACCAGGGAGGGCAAGGAGAGAAGTCTTAAATGACCTGCCCAACCCAGTCCAGGAATAGCCGAGATGCAGACTCATCCGCTTATTAGCCATGCCACATTTGGAAGGGCAAATACTCTGAAGAAACCCTGATGTCAGAGCCCTCTCTTCCCTGGGTGTGGCAAATATTTTTCAGCCAATCTGAACTAAAACAAAGAGGCAAAACTCTAAGCCAATAACAGGTTATTGAGAGAGACCAGTGTCTCTCAGTAAAGCTGGGTCATTAGATTTTCCTCATAAGCCAAGACCCTTGAATGAGGATTTTTCTCCTGCTTACATACTCTAATATGCCCTTATATACCCACCTTACTATTCAACCACCAATCTGAGGTCTCAATGAGGGGAAAATCCATTTAGGAACAATAGGAGGGGGCTCCATTTAGGATGAAGGGGCAGGAGGTCCATTTTCTTTTCTTTTTTTTAATATTTTTTTCATTTTTATCATCATTCAAAACACACTTCCATATTGGTCATTGTTATAAGAACAAAATCATACATCACCAAAACCCCCAAATACACTGATGTGAAAGACGACTCCAACAGTTCTTTCTCTGGGGGGGATCACTTTACCCATCATGCCTGTCTTTAAGGATTGTCCCAGATCACTGCACTGCTGAGAGTAGCCAAGTTTTCACAGTTGATCATCGTTCAATATTGCTGTTACTGGGTACAATGTTCTCCCAGGTTTGCTTATTTCACTCTGCATCAGTTCCTACAGATTTTTCTAGTTTTTTCTGATATCATCGTGTTTAGCATTTCTTACAGTACAATAGTGTTCCATCACAATTTATTCAGCCATTCTCCAACTGATGGACATCCCCATCATTTCCAATTCTTTGCCACCACAAAAAGAGCTGCTATAAATATCTTTGTACAAGTAGGTCCTTCTCCCTTTTTTATTGTCTCTTTGGGATACAGACCCAGTATCAAAAGGCTATGTACGTACAGTTTTATAGCCCTTTGGGGATAGTTCCACGTTGCCAGGAGATCCATTTTCTAGCAACAATTGGATGCTGTCTTCTTTTTTTTTAAACCCTTACCTTCCATCTTGGAATGAATACTGTGTATTGGTTCCAAGGCAGAAGAGTGATAAGGGCTAGGCAATGGGGTTAAGTGACTTGCCCAGGGTCACAAAACCGGGAAATGATTAAGGCCAGATTTGAACCCAGGACCTCCTGTCTCTAGGCCTGGCTCTCAATCCACTGAGCTACCCAGCTGTCCCCTGGATGCTGTCTTTTTGAGGAGGTATCTCAGCTTCTTATTGAGTTCTGGTTGGTTAGAATAGTCTTCAAACTGATATACTAGGTTACTACCTCATAGTCATGAGAGGTCCAAAGACTCCTTCATCCCTTCAGATGTGTTTCTATATGACCATTTCCAAGGCTCCCACCACTCACCATCTTGACATGCCTTATGTGGTTGATAGAGAGTTACAGTTAAGAGTGGAAGAAGCTAGAATTACTGCATAGTTAGAATTGTTTCTTCTATAAAATATGCTTACTAGGATTCTATTTATCTTGCTGTAAATCTCTTAACCACTAATCAGTCCCAATCTCAGATGAATCATTTCCTTTAGCGATATACTGATTGATTGATTATAATAACTGGGGTCTTATTTTAAAAAGAATTAGGGGCAAAATATTCTAAATTAATTAAACAAAAAATTTTAATTAAAAAATAAAAAGAGGTAGGGGGTCAGGGACTCTTTATTTTCTTCCTGGGACTGATGTGACATAAAGGAGAAAGTGTCCACTGATGTTGAGGAGAAATACTTCTACATTTTCATTATAAATATCTCTTTGTAAAAGCTGATTGGGGCCACTACCTAGACACTTCCTAGCTGAGTGACCCTGGGCAAGTCACTTCACCCCCATTACCCGGCCCTTACCACTCTTCTGCCTTGGAACCAATACTTAGCATTGATTCTAAGACAGAAGGTAAGGGTTTATTTTTTAATTTAAATTTTTAAAAAGCTATTGAAGCCAATTGGAGTGCTAATTATTTCTTTCTGACAGTGATGGAGGTGCACACATGCACATGCACATTATAGAATGAGGGATACATCCAATAGCATTAGAGAAAGATACTCCCAACTGCTAGGGTATCCCTCTACAAAAATCTGAGAGAAGAGATGCAACTGGTCTACCTCTGGAAGAGAAGTTCAAAGTCAATGGTGTACTATGAATATGCTCTAGATAGCTAGATAATTCAGGAGCTAGAGGGCTGGGCTTAGAATCAGGAAAACCCAAGTTAAAACCCTGCTTCCGCTACTCACAAACAATGTGAGCTTGGGTGAGTTACTTAGCTTCCTTTTCCTCTCCTACAAAATGAGAATATAGGACCCATAGGCTCCTTTTTAGCTCTAAATTTATAATTCCGTGATACTGTTAGAATCGAAGCATTCATGTATTGGTATTCTAAGTATAGGTGCCAGATATTGTATTGAGAAGAGATAATATCATCAAAGTAAGACACTACCTGCCCTCAAGGAGCTTATACTCTAAGAGGAGGAGATAAAACTTTGGAGAGCAGTGACCAGAGAAGGGTGTTTTGGGATGGGAAGTTACAGTCAATGGAGACACCATTAGATACACAATGGATATACCATTGGATACACATTGGATACACTTTAATGGAAGCAATGGTAATCCAGGTCTGGGGTGAGCTCCATATTGGGAAAAGATTGTCAGAGTGGGAAATTAGATTTTAAGCTCCTTGAGAACAGGGAATATCTTTTGCCTTATTTTTTTTTTTAATCCCCAAAGGTTTATTGAATTGATTGATCAAAATAAGGGAGGAAGAAATTCTAGGGCTAGGGGACGGGGGTGGGGGAAGAGTTATCTCTTTATTTCCCTATATAATTAGGGGATATATATATATATATGTATACATATATAAATATAAAAGAGAGCAAATGAGAAGGATGTTTGATGAGCTTGCTAAGAGGGCAGGATGTGGACCAGAAAGGATGCTTCTCATGCAATAAGAAATCTTAACACTCTACTGAGTGCTGGTACTACGTACTTCTCAGTGATAGGGATTGCTTCCAGGATAACTGGTGACAGGAGAATCATGGAGGGATGGTCACCTATCAAAGGAACTATATTCTATAATGGCAGTTACCAAACATTTTAGTCTCAGGATCTCTTTATACACGTAAGTTATTAAGGCCAGCAAAGACTAATTTTTTTAAATGTGTTTTCTATTCAGGAAGGTGTTAATAAATTAAATTTCTCTATCACTCTGTTAAGTCTAGACAATCAATAATTAACCAAAACTTGATTTGTAGTGTTTGTCAATTTCCAAGATGTAAATACTTAGATTAAATATATAATATTTTTTAATTTAGTTGTTAAGAGCTGGCTCCAGGACATCATTAATTCTATTAGTATTTACCATATTAGAAATTAAAACTTCCTGATCACATGGTTCAATGGGGATATGATTGGGGATGTAGACTCTAAACAATCACCCTAGTACAAATATCAATAATATGGAAATAGGTCTTGATCAACAACACATGTAAAACCCAGTGGAATTACTCGTTGGCTATGGGGGGAGGGGGAGGGAGGAGGGAAGGGAAAGAACATGATTCATGTAACTATGGGAAACTATTCTAAATTAATTAATTAAACTTAAAAGAAAAAAAAAGAAATGAAAAAGGACATTTTAAATATTTATTCAATTTGTTGAAAAAACAAATCAACCCATTGCATGTTAACATAAATGACATATTTTATTAAAAAAAACTATATATGTATATTTAAATACATTGAGTAGGGTGACATTGTTTTATATTTTTTTTGCAAATCTTTTTAATGCCTGATTTATTAGAAGATAGTTGAGTTCTCTTATCTACTTCTTCCTTCAATCTATTGTGATATGTTTTTCTGATTCCTATTAGACCAATCCCTCATTTTTGAGTACGTATCCGAAAAAAAAATTCTGCCTTGTACAGGTATGTAGTTGGAAAAGGGAGGAGTATTTTAATAGGTGTGAACTTTAGATTACTCCACCCTACTTAGTCTAACAAAATCAGGAATGTCTACACCCATACTTTTATCCTTACATAGGCCAATAATATCCTACTATTGTTATCAAAATAGTTTGATCTCACAGAGGCCCCAGGGATCCACAGACCATTCTTTAGCAATGATGCTCTATAAGAATGAGAAATAAACAAGTTTTCTGTCTGTTTTTTTTTTCTTTCTTACTTGGACTTGATTTAGGGCAGGAGTGGGGAGTGGGCTGGAGGGAATTAGGGAGTTCTTTCAGGAAGGGAATGGGGAAAGGATATCCCTAAAGGAGAAACACATGCCAGCAGCCTGTGCTTCCCCTTGAGAGCTTGAGTGGAGTACTTAGACGTTGAGTTTCTGGCCAATTTCTGTCTTTCTGTTTCCTGTTCTGCACAGAAGTCAGAGATTAGTAATCCAGAGAATGACTATTTTAGCCCTGGGAGTGACTTTGTGGTAAAGCTAAATGTGACATCTCCTGAGTTCAAGAGTCACACTCCATCCCCGCTTCACAGAGGAAGACTTCCTTACCAGCTCTCTTTACAGAGAAGGTCAGAGGACCCTTCACAGTGGTAGCTAAAGGACTAAAGAGCTCTGGATTCTGCTGATGTTGGTTCCATAATATTGCTCTGAGTTCAGTTAGGTTCAGACCCCCAGTAACTGTTAGTGAAAGGTACCATCAACTTCCAGTAGGGAAGTCTGTTTGGCTAATTGAATGTCTTGCATTTCTAGTATTTGTTCAGATACACCTGAGTCTTAGCCATTTTGTTTTTTGTGGTGGGTGAAATAGAAGCTGTTCCATATCTAATACTTGTGTTGTACACTGAGTTCCTTAGTGAAAGGACAGCCTGTTTTCCATTTGGTGGAAACCCTAGACATAAGGCATGCTTCAGCTTTGTTTTAAAGTTTTGCTTGGTTTTGCTCTGAGTTGGAGGCATAATAAGCCAAAGAGAAAATTCAGCCCCTCTGTGGTCAGCAACCCCCAGGATTAAAACTGCTCCAAGTAAAACCTATAGTCTCTGGGGGTCCCTGGGCCGCAGGTGACAATAGAATGTTTAAAGCTATGACAAAACCCTTAGTAATCTCATATTGGTTTTGTTATACATGGTATGAGAAAGGAAGTAGGCAGAGCAATCCCTGGGATACTTGGAAAGAAAAAAACCAAGTCACAGAATCTCAGAGCAGGAAGGATTCTCAGAAACTGGCTTTTATATAGTATTGTTGTTATTCATTCATTTGGGTTTTCTTGAAAAAGATACTGGAGTGGCTTGCCATTTTCTTTTCTAGTTCATTTTTTTACAGATGAGTAAACTGAGGCAAACAGGGTCAAACAGTATCTGAGGCTGGATTCAAATTCAAGTCTTCCTGACTCTAGGCCTTCTCTCTAACCCTTGTGCCACCTAGTTGCCCCATTAGAAATTATCTACCCTAACTAATACCTGAAATAAATACTCTTCCATCATCCCATTCCCCACCTCACCTGACTCCCACCCCCCAACATATCTAACAAAGACTTATCTAGATTCTGCCTAAGTACTTCCAAGTGATGGAGATCTCATTACTTAGGGGAAGGGAGGTAATATCCACATTATAAAAAATCTCAAAATCTAGTAGAATTGCACATCAGCTCCAAGAAGGAGTGAAGGGAGGGGAGGGAAAGAATGTGATTCTTGTAACCAAGGAAAAATGTTCTAAATTGGCTAATTAAATAAAATTTTCAAAAAAAATAAAAAATAAAAAAGCTCACAGTTTTTGAAAGGCCACCTAGTCCAATCTGAACCTGAAAAAAGATCACTACCTTTACAGTTTCCTTGAGAAGTAGTTACTTTGGCATTGTTTCATTAACTCCAGTGATGAAGAACTCACTACTTTGTGGGACATATGGGTCCACAGAACAAAAGCATCTCAGTTACAACAGGTCTCAGAGGATATCTAGCCCAGCCTGTTAATGATGAAAATTCTTTTAAGAGACTGATTTTGGGAAAGGGTAGCAATTTTTTTCATTAGTCTAGCATTACGACCAAGAAAGTGAAAGACAGGTGCCCCCTGTAGAATGACCAAAGACCCCCAAAACTCCATCAGGCAGATCTATAAATAGAATTTTAGGAGCTCATTACTCAGCCCTCCCTTGAACATCCCAAGACATCCCTAATCGATAAATAGCTAAGTAGGAGGTGATCCATCAAACTCTGTCTCCTCATCCCCATGTGATGAAGAAAGGAAAAGACTCACTTTCCTATTAACCAAACTTTGTTCAAAGAAAGAAACTCATTGGAAATCCTACGGACAAAGAAAATGTAAAAAGCAGTCTCGGACCCAGAACCCAGACTCAGGAATACACAAACATTTTCTCTAATTCAGACCCTTAAATGGAAACTAATATAGTATAAGAAAAATAGATGCTCACAAACCTGTACCTGAAAAAAAGGTCATTCTCCCCTCTCCTCCACATCACCAAAAAGGAGTCATCTGGCTTCCTTCTACTCCCAACTGGGGCATCCCATTCCATTTGGTGACATCTCTTAGTGTTAAGAAGCTTTACTTTGAATCAAGCTTAAATCTGTCTCGCCACACTTGCTACCAGGGTTCTTCATTTCCTCCGACATAGAAGCCCTTCTAAACAGAATTATCATGTCCTTCTCTCCTTCCCTCCTCGCCTCCCTCCTTGACATTCTTCTTGGCAAAGACTTTTTTGGTCACCCCTTACCTTCTCTTGTAGCATCACTTCTAAGACAGAAGAATGGCAAGGGCTAGGCATTTGGGGTTAAGTGACTTGCCCAAGGTCCCACAGGGAGGAAGTGTCTGAGGCAACCTTTGACTCCAGGTCCTCCTGCCTCCAGGGCTGGAGCTCTATCCACTGGGCAACCCGGCTGCCCCAGCAAGGACTTGTTTTTGTGCCTCAGCAATTATCACAGTACCCAGCACATAGTAGATGTTTAATAAATGCTAGTTGACTGACTGACGTGGCATGATCTTGACGTCCTTCACCATCCTAATTTCCCTCCTCCTCCCTCTCCAGTTCAGCAGTTTCTTTCCTAATGTGTGTAGCCCGAAAATGACTAGAACACATTGAATGTGGTCAACAGAGTACAGAGGACAATTCCCTCCTTCTTCCTAGAAGCCATGTATCTCAGTATAACTCAAGGTTACTTTAGCTCTTTGGTGGTTATAGCACACTGCTCACTCATTGAGCTTGAGCCCTCTAAAGCCCAAGACTTTGTTGAAGCAAATATATACATAGTCATGCCCTAGTATTACACCTTTCCAGTTGGGTTGGGGTTTTTTTAATCCTTACCTTCTGTCCTAGAATCATTGCTGTGTATTGTTCCAAGGCAGAAGAGCAGTATTTGCAAGGCAATTGGAGTTAAGTGACTTGCCCAAGGTCACACAGCTAGGAAGTGTGTCAGGTCAGATTTGAATCTAGGATCTCGCATCTCTGATTCTGGCTCTCAATCCACTGAGCTACCCAGCTACCCCTCCAGTTGATTTTTAAAAATCGCATTTCTGCTAGCTCTAAGAATTTAAATGACTTATCCAAGATCACAACCAGTAAGTATCCAAAATGGGATTTGAAAGCAGGTCTTCCTGGCCCTGAGTCCAGTACTCTATATCCTATTTTCAAATTGGAACAAGACCCTCTGGGGGCGGGAAAGGGAATAAGCATTTATATAGACCTACTATGTGCCAGGTATAAATATTATCTTATTTTATCCTCACAACAACCATGGGAGGTAGATGCTGTTATTATCTTCCTTCTTCAGTTGAGGAAACTGAGACTAAGTGACTTGCCCAGGATCACACAGCTAATAATTGTCTGAGGTCAGATTTATATGTGGGTCTTCCTCAGTGCTCTATCCACTGAGCTACTGCCCCTGCGGAATTATAAGAATTAAGACAGTAAGTAGTTCATTTGGGGAATCGAATGTCCTGCTCTGACTCAACCTTGTGACTCGATTCTGGAGCTAGTTCAGTTCCTTTCCTATTCAATTATGGCTCTAGTCTAATTTCTGTCTTTTGAAAAAACTTTATTCTGTTGTGGAAATTGGGAGAAAACCTTGTTGCATTGTCCTAGCCCTGGGTGGCTGGGAAGTTGGACCGTGTCTACCTGCTGCTTGGTGACTAGAAACCCAGTCAGAGCCAGAGATAGATGCAAGGTATTTCCAAGCAGTTAGCTTGGAAGCTGCCAAGCAACCTATGTGTCTTAACTGAACATTGGTCCTGTATTGATCTGTCCATTATTGTTTCCATATCCCTTTGGTTGGGAATGGGATTGGGATTGCTGGGGGTATTGGGACATCTTTTCTGGATTTAGGGAGTTACACTTGTTCACGCCTCCCCTCCCAACTTGAAAAGTCCCTAATCTTTCATCCAACTAGTAACTAGTTTTAATCTTGTATCGCTCCTTTTAGTTAATTGGCCTTATTTGATTCATTGGTTTTAATGCATAAAAGACTGTTCTCCCCCTGTATTTGGGGTCCAGCCCTAAACTGAGGAAGGGACCGGGTCCCAGTTTGTTATGCAATCGGCATCCATTGCTTAATAAATCAATATGCTTGAAAGATGGCACCTTTGTTCCTCAGTCATTGTGTCTTTTACCCACCACACTGTTGTTATTGATCGCCTCTTTTATTTGGTTTTTACCTCCTCAGGGTTTTGAACAGAGCCTGGGAAGAATCAGTTAGTTGACTAGATGACTGGGAGTCAAAAGGAAAAGGAGTGTAAAGATTAAAATTAGGAGACTGGCTGTGGATGAATTATTTTTAATAAATCAAAAGTAGCAGTAGGAAGAAGAGGGAAAATAGGAGGAAGAGACATAAAGACTACTTTCCTTATTGCTGTCTTATTTGATTATCCTGAGGCCAACAGAATGGACTTTCTAGCTACACCAGCTAGTCCTACCAGCATCATCAACACCCAAGCCTAGAGACTACGTCCTCCTCTCCTCCTTCTTATAAAATCCTTTCTCCACCCACTAACTCTCAAGTGTCACATCTCATGAACCAAGCATGGCTTTCCATGTTGTCTTCGCTGCCCAGGGGGGCAGTCCCAGGAAGATCATCCTGTCCTCCTGGTCTTGGGATATTCTTGACTCCATTGCTCCATTTTTCTGGCTATTATTCTACCCTCATGACAAAATTTATCCAATGATTTCCCTGACACAGTCCTTGCTTCAGGCTCATGCCCAGAAGCTCACACCAGGTACACGTGATGAAGAGGGGAAGGAAAGTTTCCTTTTGCACAGGAGAAAGTTTGGAATTCTCTGGTATCTCTCTATCCCTCGGGATCAGTCCTCGGATAGTCCAGGCCCAACCAGTAAAACTAAAAGCTTGGGATTTCTTGAGAGTAGTTGTTGTTCATCCTTCCCTTTTGAAGAAGACCGAGGACATCATATTGAGCGATGTCTTGAATTCTGCTTGAGTTGAATTTAAACGAGGCAGAGTTGCACAAAGTCATCTGTCTCACTGTCTCTTCCAGTGTCATCAAAGTCCAATGGCAAGACAAAGGTCAGGACACCTGGCAATGGTCTGGGATGCAACAGGTGAGTTTGGAATCTTGGATGTTCTCAGTGCTCCACAGTGCCTACTTCCGCTGCTTTCATGGCTGTTGGAACAAATTGTTTTCTCATTCATCCATTTCTTGGGGAGAAGCCTTCATATGCTTGGGGTAGGCATTCCCCTAACTCACCAATGGGTTGGAAACATGTATGCCAGCCTCAACCTGCTATGTATAGCCTGTCTGCCAAGATGGTTTACTAGAATGTGTCAGCAATGCACGTTATAGCTTCTTAGAGCCATAGGTGAGAGTTGGGTGACAAGTGGACACCCAAGGTGGCTGAACAGTCCTAAAAAAGGGCTCAGCAAGTCTTCACGCCAGAGCTGCTGGTCTCCCTAAACACCCCATTCTGCAAATGTATAACCTCTATCAAATGACTTTCCTTCCCAATGAGGAAGAAAGGGCTGGAGGGGAGGAAGGGGAGGAGAGAATTTGGAACTCAGAATTTTTTAAAAAGGTTGTTTAAAAATGGTTTTTCAATGTAATTGGGGAAAAAACAAAAGAACTTTTAAAAGAACCTAGCTAAAAAATTCAAAATAAAATGCAGTGCCAATCCTTCAGGAGGGAAAAGTTTTGATCCCTTTAAGAAAAGACCTTTGAAGAGCAGGGTTAAAGGGGCTACTCAAAAGCAGAAAGGAAGGATAGATTGACCAAATAGACTTCAGCTAGGCAGATCCTTAGAGCAAAAATTAAAAAAGGGGCTATAAGCTTTAAAGGAAAGAGCACTGAGCTGCCAAAAGATTATTTCTGAGAGATAGAAAAAAAATAATTAAAAAATTCATCTGGAGGAACAAAGGATCAAGAATATCAATGGTATTCAAATGAAAAAATGAAATAAAGAAAGCAGGGAAAGGGGGACCTAAAAACACCTGACTGCTAACTATTGAACAAACCCCTCAATCATCAAAACCATTCATTAGGAGGTCAGCTAGATGGCTCAGTGGTTTGAGGGCCAGACCTAGAGATAGGAGGACCAAATTTGGCCTCCCAGATTTCCTAGCTATGTAATCCTGGGCAAGTCAATGAACCCCCATTGCTTAACCTTACTGCTCGTCGGCCTTGGAACCAATATATGGGATACCAATTTTAAAAGCCTTTTTAACATTTGTTTTTTTTAATTTTGAGTTTCAAATTTTCTCCCATCCTTCTTCCCCTCCAATCCTTCCTTCCTCATTGGGAAGGAAAGCAATATTAAGATGCAAGGTAAAGGTTGGATTTTGTTTTTGTTTTTAAATTCTTACCTTTCATCTTGGAATCAATACTGTGTGTTGGTTTCAAGGCAGAAGAACAGTAAGGGCTAGGCAATGGAAGTTAAGTGACTTGCCCAGGGTCACACAGCTAGGGAGTGTCTCAATCCACTGAGCTACCCAGCTGCCTCCTAAAGGTTGGTTTTTTAAAAAAGTCATTTGGTCCTGGTTAAAAATAAGAAGTCCATCAGTGGAAGTGATGAGATAGGAAGTATACAGAAGAAAATAAACCTAGTGGCCTAATGTTCATTAAACCCAAAGACCCTAGTTACTGGTCTAAGAAATCATTATTTGAAAAAAAAACACCCATTCTGGGGAAGAAGAAAGGAGCAAAGGTCCTGGAAGAGGAGGAGATATAATAATAATAATTATCATTATTATTATTATTTGCATTTACATAGTGCTCCAAGGTTTGCAAGTCACTTTCCAAATAGTATTCATCTTATCCTCCCAGCCACCCTGGCTGGAAGGTGCTATAATTATCATCATTTTACAGATAAGTCTGTGGTAGCAATGGTTAAGTGACTTACCCAGGGCCACACAGCAAGTGTCTGAAGCCAATTTGAACTGAAGTTTCTTGATTCTAAGCACAGATTTCTATCCATTGTGTCATCTAACTGCCCACTGGAAGAAGCTGATATTTGGGGAATGGTGAGGAATAACACTTTTGGAATATCTCGAGGCAGATGCAGGAGGAAGGAAGTGGGGAATGATTGGTAAATTCCCTGGAAATGCAACAACTGTGTTATGGGGAGAGCTGGGGAGTGGGGTATAGGACCCATCTGGAGCTTCCTATTTTAACGAATTATTTTTCTTTACAAGGGGCTAAACTTAAATGTTTCTCCACTGCTGAAATCATTCCAGATAGTATAAATATCATCTGAATTTTCATGTCCCGGAGCAAAGCCCCAGCCAACTTAACCCAATTACAAGCCCTGAGCAAGATGACTGTGCCAGTGACTCACATCAATTTGTCCTTGAGACTTGCCGTATTTCATCTCTTGTTTGTCTGGATAATCATCTAATTAAATATTTTGAGCATTTTTTCCTCTTTCTCAATGGCCACTAAAGCTGTGCCCAGACAAGGTGAAAAACTGAGAGCAACAAGATGAATACTACAGAAACCACAAGAAAGCTCGAATTGGCACATCTTGGGCGAGTGAGCCCATGCGTGACAGGTGGAATGGATTGGAGGGGAATTTCTTGCCTCCCTTCTGATGCCTTCCATGCACACTTTTGATAACATAGAAGTCCTAGTTATTTACAGGTTGTATCCCCTTTTAGACCATAGGCTCCTTAAGGGGCAGAAGCCATAATTTGGCTTCTCTCTTTATCCCCAGTTCTTAGCACAATGCCTGGCACACAGGACATGCTTCAGTGATGCTTGTTAACGGATTGATTGAAGGGCCATCGGGTTTATTTGGGCCCCTGCTTTTGGTGCCCCAGGACACCCAGGGCTTGGTCCCCTTAATTCCCTCTCTTAGATGCTGCCAAGACACTGAAGCCTCAAGCCAAATCAGTTGACCCTGCGCAAAATTTTTCTGGCTGAGAATAAGGTCAAGAAAGTCAGACAAACAAAAAGTGGGGACTAATTTTATTATAAGACCTCTTTTGCTCCAAAGGTAAAATGTGTATTTGCATATTCATGGCAAGCTTGCAAAAATAAACTTGCCTCAAAATGTTCTTTCTGGGAGTAGAAACCAGGGATCTCATATCAAGCCCAACTTTGCTTCACCAACATTTTTGTTTATCTCTCTTCATGCTAATATTATTTTTAGAACCTGAAACTCATCTGGAAGGCTTAGAAGGAGGAAAGAAAAGCCGGACAGGCGCTGGAGAGTCCACAGCATTATGGCGTGGGATATTATTCTCCAGTCTGCTTTGATAAGTGATTCAGCTCTCTGGCAAATAATGAAGTGTTATTGCAATTCAAGCTAAATGAAGTCTATTGTCTGAGCCCCAGTGATTTCTAATCAAACTGGATGGTTTCTCGGAACAGCACTGGATGGGAAACAAGGTTCTTTCTGAAGACCCAAAAGTCATGTCCGAAAGCCTCTCCCCAAAGCAAATTGGGTTCTGGAGCTTGAAAATCACTAGGAAAAAAAATCCATTTCCTTCTCCTGCTTCCCTTTTCCCTGGCCCCATTCTAGTCCCCCCTTCAGCTGTGTTTCAAACATGGCCCCGTGGAGACGCTCCTGTTTCCAGCCGAAAGGAGTGGCTCAAGTTGAAGGATGGGCCAAGTCCCTTGTTTTTCTTCTGGGATTGTTTTTCCTCAAAGAGGTTTCTTTGTCACTATTGGGGTTAAGCGATGTCACCATTGCAGGGAAGAACAGGCAGACTTGGGAATGCCCTTTCTTTTCACTTCTGAACTCTCCTGACCTATCCCATGAGAAACCCTGGGAGCAGGGAGTTTTTAGGAAACATCATTCGGGGAGGGTTTCCTTTGGTTGTTGGGTCGGAGCAGTAATACAGATGATACTTTGTGGGTCCAGTTGGTTCGAGGGCCACAGGGATTCTGAAGCATTTATGGTTCATGGCCCCCTTGGGTAATATGGGAAAGCCTATGGACCCCTTCTCACCGTGAGATTTTTAAATGCAGAAAATAAAAGATGCATGCTTGCAAAGAAAACCAATTAAATTGGAATACAGTTATCCCAATATTTTTTTAAGCAAATTTATGATTCTCAGGTTAAGAACCTCTGATCTAGAATGTCCTTTCTTGAAATGGAGTCTTGGAAATTGGTACGAGTTGATGCAGTTTGAAATAAGCAAACCCAGAAGAATAATATACACAGTGACAATTATGCATAAGAAAAAATCAATAAAAGAAAGTTTGAATAATTGAAAAACCAATGATGGTTCTGGGGAAAAGATGAGATCTGCTTCTTTCTTCTAGTAGGAGAGCTGGGGAACTAAGAGGGCAGCAGGTTGACTACATCACCAAATCCACTCACTGCATCAAGTGCCTTTTGCTTCACTATTTTTCTATTATAAAGAAGGTAGAAGAGGGGGTAGAGATAGGAGAGAGATTCATTCTCAAAGAGCTGGGAGTAGAGAGGAAAATTATTTCTCTCAATGGTAGTCATAAAAATAACAGACATCAGTAAGATATCTTAAAAGCAAAGGATGATAAAGGGAAGCTAAGTGGCCCAACGGATTGAGAGTCAAGTCTAGAGATGGGAGGTCCTGAGTTCAAACCTGGTTTCAGCTCCTTCCTAGTTGTGTGACCCTGGATAAGTCACTTAGCCCCCATGGCCTAGCCTGTACCATTCTTCTGTCTTGGAACCAATACACAGTATTGATTCTAAGTTGGAAGGTAAAGGTTTAAAAAAAAAAGCAAAGGATGAAAAGAGATCTTAGAATACCTCTTCATACAAGGTTTCCTAGGAATTCTATAGATCCTTGAGTTTGGTTCATTTCATCTTGCTGGTTTTGGAGAGGAGGATGGAAAGCTAAGTGCAACTGGATATGTGAGATAAAGATAAGCACATCTGATCAGTAGTTCTTGCAATTTAGTCTCATTTTAAACTTATAAATTAAAGCCTTTTAAGAGTCCTTTATGTTTTAAGAACCAAGATCTCTAGGATCTTAGTGTCATAAATCTAGAGAAGGAAGGGATCTCCAGACAACATGCAGTCCAACAACCTCATTTTATAGAACCCAGGTGCTTGGCATATTACCTTCCAATGTAAAGGGCTGGGCAATGGGGGTTAAGTGACTTGCCCAGGGTCACCCAGCTGGGAAGTGTCTGAGGTCACATTTGAACCTAGGACCTCTGGTCTCTAGGTCTGACTCTCAATCCACTGAGCCACCCAGCTGCCCTCACACAGCTTGGCATATAGTAGATGCTAAAAGAAGAACCGGAATTCAAGAATCCCTTGAGGACCAAGCTGCATCCATTGACCCAAGTGCCTTTTTTTTCCTTCATAAGGCAAAGAAAATAGTGGTAATAAGATGTCCATTTTTATCTAAAATTAAAATGTTAATATCTGCTTTTGATTTTTGTTTTCCAAGTATATTCCTACAAATGTGAAAAATCATAGTAAAATTAATTTTAAAAAAATGTATATCCATTAATGCTCCTGGAACATTTTTGGAAAGGGATGGAACTGGCAACTGGTAGAGGTGTAGCTTGGGAAAGGCTTCATGTAGAAGGTGTCATCTGAACAGAGTTTTAAAGAAAACAAAGGATTATAAGAGGCAGACATGAGTTGGGGTGCATCCTATGCAAGACGAATAGCCAGTGCCGAGATCTGGAGATGGCAGATGAAGAGTCCTGCACTCAGTGGAGCAAACCAGAAGGGCAGTTTATTTGGAATGTAGAGTGTGGACAGAAGGATCATATATAATAAATTTGGGAAGGTAGGTTGGGACCAGCTTTCAAAAGGCTTTGAAAGCTAAACAGTAGACCTTATATTTAATCCTAGAGACAGGAGGGAGCCATTGGAATTATTTAACTATTTTTAAAATTTATTTAAACCCTTACCTTCCATCTTAGAATCAATATTGTGTACTGGTTTCAAGGCAGAAGAGCAATAATGGCTAGGCAATGGGGGTTAAGTGACTTGCCCAGGGTCACACAGCTGGAAAGTACCCGGCGGATTTGAACCTAGGACTTCCCATCTCTAGTCCTGCCTATAAATCCACTGAGAGCCACCAAGCTGCTCCTTGCCACTGCAATTAATTGAGTAAAGTAGTGATATGGTTCATCTATATTTTAGAAATGTCACTTTGGCAAATGTGTGGATGATGTTAAGAAATCTGAGTCAGGAAGACCAATCAAGAGACTGGAGATATAGTGGAAAGGCATTAGGGTCTAAAGTGAGGAGATAGCTATGTGAGAGGAGAAGAGATGGGAAAAAATGTTATGGAGGTAAAAATGATGGAATTTGAATGGATTGGGTATGTGGGGTAAGAGAGAATGAGGAATCAAGGATAATGCCAAGCTTAAGAACATGGGTCACTGGAAGGATGATGGGACCCTTAATGGTCACAGAGAACTTCACAAGGGGCGTGGGAGGCAGGAAATAAAGCATAGAAAGTTTTTGCCATAATAATAATAACAGCATGCAAGATACACACAGAAGAAACGCTCGTCATTTTGTTCAAATTAATCCAGATGTTAAGCAGCAGTTCCAGGATGCAAACCAAAGCCTTCCGACGACAATATCAAGAGCTCTTTCCAATCCACCAGGTTACTTTTTCTCCACCGTGATATGCCCCGAGAAGCTCTTATGAAAGATGTCCTTCGACCACGAAACCCCAAAGCCAGGTGTGGCTATTGAACCCAGCATGCATTGTTCACCTCCCAAAGTGCATTCTTAGAACAGCTGATCCATACAGCTTGTGAGATTTAACCCACTCCTCTGAAAAAGAGTTTTGTTGTTTTTTTTAACTGTTTCTCAAAATACATATTGTCTCATTTGATTCGTTTAGAATTAGATGAGTTCAAGATGCCTTCTCCTGCTGAGGGAGAGATAAAGAAAGGACAAAAGGGGAGAGGGATAGTTTGCAAATTCCATTCTAAGGTAAACCTAAAAGCACAAAGATGTTTTCAAATCTGTCAAATGTACATTTCTGGAACCAAAAAGGGAAATCAGAGCCTAATTCATTTTGGTCGGTCACTTGGGAGGCCAAGTCCAACTGGCCACCAGTGAAAAACCAGGAGTAGTTGGGGTAGTGAGATTTGGTGCACATCCAGATCACCTAATATGGAGGTACCCAGATGGGAGAGACACCGGGGACTTGTTTCTGAGAGACAGAAGACTGGGCCATTGTGGACATTTTGTGTTGTTCTGCTGAGGGGTCGGAGCAGCCTCTTTCCACTGAATGCATAGCCAGAATTGGCTCCATTTTTAAAAAGTACCTGCTTGGGACAATCTTACTCTCCCTTTTCCAGGGATGTCCAGAGGTGAAGGACTGGACCAATCACTGCAGGTGATCCTAAGCAGTAAGGAGGAAAGGGCCCCCAAACCTCCTTTAAATCATGTGGCTCTGAGAAATGATCTGCTCCATTTATCCTTTTCCGCTCTACATATAAGGACTGGAGACCTTGGCCCGGGAGCTTGAGTCATGGGGAATTTGGATCAATGGATTTGGGGCCAGATGTTACAGCAGAGAAGCCTTGAGTAGCCAGGGTAACCCCCACACCCACTTTGGACTTGGAATTTAGTAGGACGTATGCTATATTAGAACTGAGTTGAATTAAACTAAACTCCCTCTTCTCTAGACCCTGAGTGGATGGGGGGGGAGATTATTTCCTCTGGGTACCGTATATTTGTATGTTTGTTCTTGTTATATTTTTGAAATGAATATTCCTCTGTTAAAGCTAATCTAACTAATTAGTGGTTAAATGGATTAGAGTGTTTGAACTCCCCAAACTGGGGGAACACAGTTGGTAGAGGCTGTAGATAAAAGCAGAAAAGAGAGACCACCTTCTTCTCCCTCGTCTCCCAACCTCTATAGGGTCCTGGATAATCTCCAAGGAGGGGTGGAAATAAAACAGATTTGGTTCTCGGTCAATGGGACCAGAGCTCACTCATTTTAAATCATCAGAGTACAGCGTGGATAACATTTAATGCTCAGATAGATATATAAACCAGTTTTAGGTACAAGGTGAAATTCCAGCTGTAGGGTCACCTAAATAATCCCCCACTTTAATAGGTGTTTGACTTTTACCTGATCAGGAAGGATCCCTTTTAAAAAAAAATTTATTCTTTCTGTATTTGCTGAGTTATCTACAATGTGGTTAGACAGACAATATTCTTAATGTCTACAGGCTATGCTCTTGTCCCCTCAAGCGATATAATACATCTACTTGGAATGAGCCACACAGTGACATTATCTCTCTCACACATACCATTTTTAATGAGTTTTCCTTTGAGGCAGTTTTCTCCCTGATCTTGTTTTCCTTTCTGGTTTGGCATTTGAACTGGCCTCGATAAGATTATTCTAAGGAGAGAGATTGAAGCTTGGGGAAAGCAGTCATCTCTATCTGGCCCATCTAGTATGGAAAGACTGTTGGAAGAGGCAGGATCTGAAATGCATCTGATCTTCTGCTCATCCCTGCCTTTATACACCTAGGCTGTTGTCATTGTTGTTTGTTAAGTTGCTTCAGTCACCTTTGACTCTTTGGAATTTTCTTGGCAGAGATACTGGAGTGGTTTGTCATTTTCTTCTTCAGCTCATTGTACTGAAAAGGAAACTGAGGCATACAGGGTTAAGTGACTTGCCCATGTAAGTGTCTGAGGCCAGATTTGAACTCTGGTCTTCTTGATTCCAGGTTGTGCACTCTAACCATTGTACCATCTAGCTGTCCTCACCACTTGGGAAGACTGATGGATGACAAGGCTGGGTGCTCTCCAACTACTTCTCCCTGAGCCATACTTTTTTTTTTTAAGTCCTTGCTCCATGTTTATTGGAAGAAGAATGGTAGAAAGGGATAAGAAGGATCAGAGGAGCGAGCAATAAGGAGTTATTGGGTCTGAAAGCACAAGGTCAGGGGTTCTTGGAGTCCGATGTCATGAGGTTCCCCCATTGGAGATCTTTAGGGTTGAAGTAATCTATAGAATCCACCTTGGGGATTGGGATCACCTTAGACAACTGTGGGTCTGGAGCTCCTGACACTGGTGGCTCCATCTCTGTCATTCTCTGTTTCTCAGAAGCCTCTGGGATATTGTCCTGGAAGCACAAGATGGCCCAGATAGTAAACAGCCAGGACAATGCGGATAGAGTAATGTATTAAATGCCCAAAGGTCACACAGGACAAGATCTCCAAGCATGATTTTAGCCAGGTCCCCCAGAACACACGACAAAGCTAGGCAGGGACGAGATGCTGGGGAGGAAATATCTTGTTCTGTGGAGCAGAAACCAGGAAGGACAACAGAACAAAGCAGAACAAGGCTCCATAGTTCTACTATGAGGGAGAGTAATAGTCTTAGTTAAGAACTCCCCGAGACAGACTACTCCCTTCTTCTGGGGCCGATAGCAGCCCGTCTCTCCCGTGCAGCTGCTGCTGTCTGGTGCTCCACAGATCACCAGGGTGACTTTTTCCTTAGAGAAGAGTGATGTGTATCACTGAGGAGACAGCCCCCAAGCTGATATTGAGGGCTTCTCCATCTCCTCAAGTTCACCTGCCTAGAGCCAAAGGGAGGAATTAATTTCACCTGGATCAAGAGCAGTGGATGGGAGGATGGGGTAAGGCAACAGCAGAGAGGATATTCCTGGGGAGGGGGTCATTTTCAAGATGGTTTAGGGGGTGGAAGGTGGGGAATTAGTTCCCTCCCTGGATAGGAACTCCTCTGTATTGAGGCTGGGGGTAATAGTTGGAGGATGTTGGTTGCTTAGCAACCTCAGCTGGGTGAAGACTTAGAGGCCAGTCACAAGGACATCCTTTGCTACAGGGAAGAATCACTCCTTCCTGCGAAATGTATTTGTGGTCAAATTAAGGAACTATTTTTCCAGTGTTCTCTGGGTATGATGAGGACAGTGCTTCATGTGTTCCCTCAGCCAGAATTTGGGGCCTTGGGATTATGCATGAAAGAAGTCCAGGGGAGAGACAGTTGTTATTCCATCAGGTGATGATTTCTTGGGTGTCAGAACTTCTACTCAAACAAGTTACCTATCAGTAACTAAGTTGGAGATGCATAAGGTCCAGAGAAGCCAAACAGCTTTGTCATTTATATCTGGGGTGAATTTTGGTCATTTAATAACTTTGGACGCATGAAATGATCTCCACTTCCAAAACTTTGGTGAGTCTAGTTAGGCTCCCTTTATTACCTAGATGAGGCAGCCTGGTGGTGCAGTGGACAGAATGCTGAACCTAGAGATAAGGAGACCTGAATTCAAATCCAGCCTCAGACACTGACAAAGCTGTGGAACCCTGGAAAACTCGCTTAACTGCTGCATGCCTCAGTTTCCTCATCTGTAAAATGGGAATAATAATAGTATTTTTTTTTCTCTCAGGGTAAATTCCTCCAGGATTGTCAGAATAAAATTAAATAATATTTGTGAAGTATTTATGAAACTTAAAGAACCAGATAATTTTAGCTATTATGGAAGGAGGAATTTATTAAGGATCTACTTAGACACTAAGTGCTTTATAAATATTATAAATATTATATATTTATATAATTATGCAGATAATTATATAAATATATTTAATAATATATAACATAATAAATAATAATATATAAATATATTTATAAATATTATCTCTAATCATCAGCATTTCTATATATTACCAACAAAGCCCAATATCAAGAGATAGAAAAAGAAATTCCATTTCAATTAACTGTAGACAATATAAAATACTTGGGACTCTACCTGCTAAGATGAACCCAGGAGCTATATGAACTCAATTACAAAACACTTTTCACACAAACGGTCAGATCTAAACAATTGAAAAAATATTGATTGCTTAAGGGTAGACTGAGCAAATCTAAAAAAATGACAATTACTTAAATTAATCTACTTATTTAGTGCCATACCAAGAAACTGCCCCAAACTATCTTACAGAACTAGAAATAATAATAATGAAATTAATCTGAAAGAAGAAAAGGTCAAGAATATCAAGGGAATCAATGATAAAAAGGTACAAAGGAAGGAGGCCAGCAGTGCCAAATCTCAAATTCTATTACAAAGCGATAATCATCAGAACAATTTGATACTGGCTAAGAAATAGAATGGTAGATTAGTGGAATAGATCAGGTACACAATATGTAGGGATAAATGAGCACAGTAAATTAACATCTGATAAATTAAAAGATAGAAGCTTTGGGGACAAGAACTCACTATGTGACAAAAACTATGGGAAAACTGGAAAATGGTAAAGCAGACACTGGAGATAGACCAATGGTTATACCATATTCCAAAATCAAGTCAACATGGATACATGGTTTAGAGATGAAGGGTGATACCATAAGCAAATTAAGGGAGAATGGAAAAGTTTACCTGCCAGATCTATGGATAAGGGAAGAATTTATGACCAAACAAGATGGGATGTAAAATGGGTCATTTTATTGATTATATTAAATTAAAAAGATTTGTACAAACAAATATCTCATTTGATCCTTACTATATGCTAGGCACTGTGCTAAGTGCTTTATAAATATTATTTCAAATCATCAACATTTCTAAATATTACTAACAAAGCCCAACATCAAGAGATAGAAAAAGAAATTCCATTTCTGTGAGGTAGATGTGATTATTATCCCAACTTATTATTACTATTATTACTAATATAATTATTTATTGTTATTGTTAAGAGACTGTACAGGAGAAGAAAAGGTTTAGGAAAGGAGCCTACATAGACACATTAGGTCTGTATAGAGCAGAATGGACCCTAGAAGAAGAGGAAGACCCCTCAGTCACAGCTATGAGGAAGGTCAACCTTTCAAGAGGAGAAACTCGGTGTAAAATCTCAACCAAGTCAATGTATTTGCTAGTCGATTATTTTAATCAAGGACAGACATTTCCCTGGTAATTTGCCAGTTACAAATATACTAATCTGTGGAAATCTCTTCCTCCTGGGAGGAAACATAATTAAATATTTCTGATGTCTGTGTTCTCATACTGACCTTATGGTTCATGCTGAAAGGGGCCTCGATAACGCAATAGCCCTAACAGAAGAAAGTGGCTTAGTGTTCCTCAATGAATTAGAACCACATTCATGCTACTGAGCAAGCCACAGAGCAGGCCACTGGTGGCAGAACAGTGGGGTCACTTTTATACCAAAGACCTAGTACTGTTATTGCACGGCTGTTATGAAATTCTAAAATGAAATTCTGAATGAAATTATATGAATTTGAAATATGAATTTCTATGAAATTCTAAAAATAAACATATAGATCCTCTCCCATTCCCAAAAATAATTAGCACCAACAACAGACAGAGAAGAGACTTGGGACCAAACTGAAATTCTGCTCTATTTGTCCTTTTTTCCTGGCTTCTTGCATCTTCTCCTCTATCCCCATTCACCCAGGCATATCTCTTGAATTTTTCTGAAAGCTCCCCTAGGAGTCAAGACAATAACTAATAATTAAATACCAGTTGATAATACACTCCTGTGCAGTACAGTCTAGGTCTCTCCTTCCTTGACCAAGATCTTTTATTCATTTTTTTTTAATCCTTACTATGTGTTGTACTATTAATGCTATGTATTAAATAGCCCAATACTAGGTGCTGGTTCCAAGGTAGGAGAATGGTAAGGACTAGGCAGTAGAGATTAAGTGACTTGCCCAGGATCACATAGCTAGGATACATCTGATCAGGTTTGAACCCAGGACCTCTCCATCCACTGAGCTACCTAGCTGCCACCTCTTCCTTCCTTCCTTCTTTCCTTCTTTCCTTCCTTCCTTCCTTCCTTCCTTCCTTCCTTCCTTCCTTCCTTCCTTCCTTCCTTCCTTCCTTCCTTCCTTCCTTCCTTCCTTCCTTCCTTTCTTCCTTTCTTCCTTCCTTTCTTTCTTCCTTTCTTTCTTTCTTCCTTTCTTTCTTTCTTTCTTTCTTTCTTTCTTCCTTCCTTCCTTCCTTCCTTTCTTCCTTTCTTTCTTTCTTTCTTTCTTTCTTTCTTTCTTTCTTTCTTTCTTTCTTTCTTTCTTTCTTTCTTTCTTTCTTTCTTTCTTTCTTTCTTTCTTTCTTTCTTTCTTTCTTTCTTTCTTTCTTTCTTTCTTTCTTTCTTTCTTTCTTTCTTTCTTTCTTTCTTTCTTTCTTCTTTCTCTTCTTTCTTTCTTTCTTTCTTTCTTTCTTTCTTCTTTCTTTCTTCCTTCCTTCCTTCTCCTTCCTTCCTTCCTTCCTTCCTTTCTTTCTTTCTTTCTCTTCGTTTCTTTCTGTCTTTCTTTCTTTCTTTCTTTCTTTCTTTCTTTCTTTCTTCTTTTCTTCTTCTTTCCTTCTTTCTTCTTCTTTCTTTCCTTTCTTTCTTTCTTTCTTTCTTTCTTTCTTTCTTTCTTTCTTTCTTTCTTTCTTTCTTTCTTTCTTTCTTTCTTTCTTTCTTTCTTTCTTTCTTTCTTTCTTTCCTTCTTTCTTTCTTTCTTTCCTTCTTTCTTTCTTTCTTTCTTTCTTTCTTTCTTTCTTTCTTTCTTTCTTTCTTTCTTTCTTTCTTTCTTTCTTTCTTTCTTTCTTTCTTTCTTTCTTTCTTTCTTTCTTTCTTTCTTTCTTTCTTTCTTTCTTTCTTTCTTTCTTTCTTTCTTTCTTTCTTTCTTTCTTTCTTTCTTTCTTTCTTTCTTTCTTTCAACTTTTCTGTAGAGCCAAGACAAAGAGAACTTCATCTCCTGGCTATGGCCGACAGCAATAAGCTTTCTGCCTTGAGGAACAGTGAAGAGATGGAGATAGAGCATGCCATAACTAAAAAGTTGCTGGTCCATACTTTAGCTATTAAAGGATCCAGTTTCCCACAGTGAAAGCAGATATGATGTCTCCATCCTGTTCAGAAATGCCATTTGCAGAATCACAGAATTTGAGGGTTAGAAGGGACCTTAAAGACCATCTCCTCCCACTCATGAAATATATCATGAACTATATCAGTCAACAAGCATTTATTACGTGTTTACTATGCCCCAAGTGCTATGCTAAGTGCTAGGAATGCAAAGAAAAAAAATTTTTAAACAGTTCCTTCCCTTAAGTAAATTACAATCTTCTGGGGGGAGAAAATGCAAATAACCAGGTACATGCAAGATAAATATAGAGTAGATGGAGGATGCTATCATAGGGGAAGGCATAGCAGATGAAGGGAAAGATCTGATGAAGAAGGTAACACCTGACCTAAATCTCATAGAAATACCCACAATAATATACCCAAGACATAGTTATGCAATTCAATTCAACAGAGTGCCTGCTCTGGGGATGAAACTGAACTGAGAAGGCAAAGACAAGTAGAAAATGACTCTTTTTAGGAAACTTAAATTCTATTCCTTTCTTTTAAAAAAATTCTTATCTTCTATTTTAGAATCAATACAAGAATTGGTTCCAAGGCGGAAGAGTTATAGCGCAAAGCAGTGGGGGGTTAAGTCTGAGGCCATATTTGAACCCAGGTCTTTCCAACTCCATGTCTGGTGTTATATGCACAGATTCTCTCATTTTCAGTTTATTTCCACATCCTTTTACTTCCTTGCCTCCTTTTTAGTTCTCTTTTGTGTGTTGTCTTCTCCTGTTAGATGCCAGCTCCTCGAAAGCAAGGATTGTCTTCTTTGCTTGTATTTTTAAACCCAGGTGCTTAGCATTCTGCCTGGCAGAGAGTAAGTGCTTCATAAATTAGCTAAATGATAATCCCTCCTTTCCTCCCTCCATTCATCCATTAATCTTTTTCTCCCTCCCTTCTCTGTTACTTCATCAAGGTTTTACTTTGTTTGGATTCTCGGTGCCCTAGACCATGGAGACAGCAGAATTTGCTTAATTTCTACTTTGGAGAGGCTTGAGAAGAAATGAGGATCAGAGAAAATCTCTACTTGTTGGACTACTTCCCTATTATGGTAACCCATACTTGTAACCAAGGTGTGATCCTCAACTTCTCACTCTGAGTTCTTCTTCCCATCCCCATCCCCAAGTTCTGTCAAAATCTCTACTGTACATATCATATATAAGATAGAGATCTAATAGGATATTAGATATATATTTGATGTCACTAATATAATAACTATATCTAATATCACATATGATATTATATTCACTTGATGTTATTACATATTCACTAGATGTGCCAGAATCTTAGGAGAAAATTCTATCACATGAAGGCATTTGTCTGCTTTATACTTTTCCCTTTTTCAGGACTTTTTATAGTCATTTTTGTCCCTTTCCCTCTTCACAGGGGGCCAATCTCAGCTTCCAAATTACCTAACACTGCCCAGGGTGGAGGGGGGGGGTGAGGGGGACAGTGTCTGTGGGATCCACTTCTCACCCTCTGAAGGTGTCAGCTCTTATCAAAGGATCCACAAGTTTCTGATAGATTGGGTCAAAAGTGTTGAGCTCTCCAAGTAAGTGATTTGTGAATCTTCTTATTTGATGGCTAATAAAGTGTTAAATAGGAGTTAAGTAGGGGTTAAATAAGACAAAGAGAATAAAGAATCCCCTTTCACACTATCCATGTATGTCTCTAGAAATGTGCCAACCCTAGGAGCCCATCAGAGAGCTCCTCTTAAGGGAAATTCATAGGGACTCCACAAAAAGGACATACCTGTATATGTCTAGGTCCAGGAATGGGAGATAATTATTTGCCACATGTATCTGCTACATGTATAACATACTTTTATTGTACTTTCAAATTTGAACCTGTTCTCCTCCATGGATATTATGTGTAGTGAGAGGAATATGCCCCAGGTTTTTAGAGAGGTGTTTTGTACCAGATGTGTTTACTAACCTTATTAGTAAATACTGTTTCCTTATAAAGGTGAATTAATCTGACTATGTGATTGTTAATGGGGTTTCAATGATAGGGGCTCCCTAATAACTCACATTTATTTCTCAAAATTGGAGAAAGTAGCAGTAGGCACCCTTCTGGTGACCCAACTTACAATGTTAATAAGCATTGGAGAAATCATCCCAGAGTGAGTTGCTACACATATAGACAAAACATATATATATATATATATATATATATATATATATATATATATATATATATATATATATATATATATAAATAAGTTGAAGGAATTAAATACAATAAGATTAGGGAAAGAAGGCACTAACCATTGAGAGGTATTGAAAAAGTCTCTGTGTTCATGGTAATACCTGTGCCATGTCTTGAAAAGAATCCTATGAAACACAGGTGAGGAGGGAGTACATTTCAGACATGGGGGGCAGCCAGTACAAAAGCATGGAGACAGAAAGGAGAGTGCTGTGTGTGATCAAGAGAAAGAAGGCTGGTTTGGGCAATAGAGTGTGAGAAGGTGAGTTAATGGATAATGAGGTTGGAAAGATAGGTCCTAGGTCAAGGTTGTAAAGGACTGTAAAAGTTGAACTGTAGGGCTTATATTTTATTCTGAAGGCAAGAGGAGCTATTTGGCACTGGATTTTATGTCATTAATGGAGTCACAATCAGGTCAGTGCTTGAGGAAAATAATTTTCAGAGATGTGGAGGAGAGACTAAAATTGGGATAGACTTGAGACAAGGAGACCAATTAATGGGTCATTATAAAGGTCCCAGTGATAGGTGAAAGGGACCTGGACAAGACGGTTGCTATGTGAGAAGAGAGAAAAGATTAGGAGGTGAAATAGGTGCATGAAGATAAAAATAACAAAGTTTGGCAACAGAATTAGATATGTGAGATAAAGGAAGCTGAGGCATCTAAGATAAGCCTATTATTTTTTCCTTTCCCAGAAATAGAAAAGTTTGGAAAAGGGATAGATTTTGGAGAAAGATAATGAGTTCTTGATACTTAGCATTCCATCTTCTGTCTCCATGCCTTTGGAAAAGCTGATTGAGGTATCTCTGGAATATTTAGTTTGGAATGCCCATTAGCAAGTGTCTGAAACCAGATTAGAATCCAGGACCTTTCACATCTAGCCCATTTGGAATGCCCATAGTAATGTGGGACTGGAGTTCAGGATAAAAACTGGGGCTGGAAATATAGCACTTAAGTTCTTTGCATATAAATGATACTTAAAGTTATGGAAGTTGATGACATGGCAGAGAAAAGAATAGGGGAAAGAGAAGGGAAGGAGAGGGAATGAGAGAGAGAGGAGACAGTCTTAGGGAATATTCACAGTTTGAGGGTTAGGCAGAGATGGTGAGACAACAAAGGAGACTGAAAAGGAACAGTCACTTATGAAAGCAGAGAAGGAGAGAG